>NW_026282553.1:0-5000 GCF_023373465.1 Oncorhynchus keta | reverse complement strand
AGAGAGAGAGAAAGAGAGAGAGAGAGAGAGAAAGGCAGAGACAATTCGCTTGTCAGGCAAACCTTGGCAAAGTGACCTTGAAAAGACTTACATACCCACTACATTGACAGGTTTTGGACATTGATTTGACTGCACATGCTCAACGACTTAGATTTCCTGTTGAATTGCTTCGATAAAATAAATGTGTGATGAATTAAAGACTGCCTTGTAATGTCAAGGACAGGTGAACAAAGAAACAGTGTTTTCATGGCAACGCTGAGAAAAAGCACAGGAAATAAACTAGCACAGTGTCTGTCGGGGGCTTACAAAGTGTTAACAAGCTGAAGGGGACTGATTATCTAAAACTCCCAGTAGTGTTTCTTGGCTGACTCCAAAAGGCTCGAATCATATCTTCATTTTGGCTAGGGCTCTATTATGGAACCCTATCATTGTGTTTATCCCAGTTTAGCCTGGGCTTTCTGAGAGCCACAATGGGAGTTACACACCACTTAAATCCGCCGGCGGGGCTACCGTCCAAACGTGTGTGTGAGTGTGTGTGTGTTTCCATTAAGCATATCTCACTGTCCGTCGAGTGGATTGCTTGGGAAACATTGCCATGAACCGAGGCTGAGATCCCTGCGGGATGAGCACTCCACAAAGCCTTGGCCTCACACTCACACACACACACCCTCTCGCTCCCACACAGACACTTTCACCACATCACACACACAAACACACACCAAATTAATGAATTAAGCCTCCTTGAAAGGTTTGTGTCAGCATGGACTCTGGGGCAGTCCCAGGCGGCTTAGCTATGCCCACTGCAGGAGAGAGACGAGAAAGAGAGGGAGAGAGAGCGAGAAAGAAAGAACGAAAGAGAGGGAGAAGGAAAGAAAGAAAGAGAGAGAGAGTGACAGAGACAGCGACAGAGACAGAGAGAGAGAGAGAGAGAGAGAGAAAGAGAGAGAGAGAGAGAGAGAGAGAGAGAGAGAGAGAGAGAGAGAGAGAGAGAGAGAGAGAGAGAGAGAGAGAGGGCAGCACACTCCATAACAAAGCCAGTGAGAAAAACACTGCATTATTATTTTCAGTCGCAGAGTGAAACTATTTAAACTCACTGTCTGGACCTTACCACAGTAAATCTCTATAGAAAATATACCATGTGTATCTACAGGGATACACAAGAATACTCCCTACAGTTCCCTGCGTTCATCTCTCCTGAGAGAGAAAGAGAGAGAGAAACAGAGAAAGAGAGGTAGAGAGAGAGAGAGAGAGAGGGGAGAGAAAGAGAGAGAGCAACAGAGACAGAGAGAGAGAGAGAGAGAGAGAGAAAACAGAGAAAGCAAGGTAGAGAGAGAGAGAGAGAGAGAGAGAGAGAGAGAGAGAGAGAGAGAGAGAGAGAGGGCGAGATAGAGAGAGAGAAACAGAGAAAGAGAGGTAGAGAGAGAGAGAGAGAGAGAGAGAGAGAGAGAGAAAGAGGTAGAGAGAGAGAGAGAGAGAGAGAGAGAGAGAGAGAGAGAGAGAGAGAGAGAGAGAGAGAGAGAGAGAGAGAGAGAGAGAGAGAGAGAGAGAGAGAGAGAGAGAGAGAGTGGAGAGAGAGAGAGAGAGAGCGAGATAGAGAGAGAGAAACGGAGAAGAGAGGTAGAGAGAGAGAGCGAGAGAGAGAGAGAGAGAGAGAAAGCAAGGTAGAGAGAGAGAGAGAGGGTGAGAGAGAGAGAGAGAGAGAGAGAGAGAGAGAGAGAGAGAGAGAGAGAGAGAGAGAGAGGAGAGAGAGAGGGAGAGAGAGAGAGGGAGACAGAGACAGAGAGGTAGAGAGAGAGAGATGTAGAGAGAGAGGGGTAGAGAGAGAGAGGTAGAGAGAGAGAGAGAAAGAGAGAGAGAGCAACAGAGACAGAGAGAGAGGTAGAGAGAGAGAGAGAAACAGAGAAAGCGAGGTAGAGAGAGGTAGAGAGAGAGAGAGGGGTAGAGAGAGAGAGAGGTAGAGAGAGAGAGAGAGAGAGAGAGAGAGAGAGAGAGAGAGAGAGACAGAGAGAGAGAGAGAGAGAGAAAGCGAGACAGAGAGGGAGCGATTGATCCACAGAGGGAGAAAAATGGTGCAATGTCTATTGCACTCAAGCTGTGCTGCTAAAGATGTGAGGTTGATCTGTGGGGTTTTCACAGTCCTGCTGAAACTTTGACATCTGCTGCGTTCACTGTTACTGAGCAGTTTTATCAACCGTTACCTATCAAGCCGCGGTATCTGCTGTGCCAACGAGCAAAGAGCTTGCGGTGGGTCAATTCCTGAGGTATTTCAATCTCTAAATCAACACATTGTTGTGAAACGTCACTAGAGCATATTATTTTGGTTTTGTGGATCTGCGATACGAGTCAACGCAAAAAGCTTTGTAATTGTGTTTACTACTGTTTTGTTTGGGTTGTTTTGCTATTGTTGCTGTTTTAAAGAATATCAGTATCTAGAACCACAGGCATCAATTGTCATGCAGGGTGATTGTGTAAGAAACCGCCAATTTCCAAGAAGTGAACACATACACATACATACACACACAATCATACACATGCAGGCATGCAACACACACACACACACACACACACATGCAGGCACGCAACACACACACACACACACACACATGCAGGCACGCAACACACTCACACACACACACATGCAGGCACGCAACACACACATACACACACAACCACACATGCAGGCACGCAACACACACACACACACACATTGGGATGTGTGGATAGAGTGCACATCTGTCGGGCAGAGAGGAGATACCATCGATCACCACATTCTTTTGGAGAGATTGGAAACCCAAATTGGTCTACACGGACAAGTTCTGGCCTGGTTTAGGTCTTATCTGTCGGAAAGATATCAGTTTGTCTCTGTGAATGGTTTGTCCTCTGACAAATCAACTGTAAATTTCGGTGTTCCTCAAGGTTCTGTTTTAGGACCACTATTGTTTTCACTATATATTTTACCTCTTGGAGATGTTATTCGAAAACATAATGTAAACTTTCACTGCTATGCGGATGACACACAGCTGTACATTTCAATGAAACATGGTGAAGCCCCAAAATTGCCCTCGCTAGAAGCATGTGTTTCAGACATAAGGAAGTGGATGGCTGCAAACTTTCTACTATTAAACTCGGACAAAACAGAGATGCTTGTTCTAGGTCCCAAGAAACAAAGAGATCTTCTGTTGAATCTGACAATTAATCTTAATGGTTGTACAGTCGTCTCAAATAAAACTGTGAAGGACCTCAGCGTTACTCTGGACCCTGATCTCTCTTTTGAAGAACATATCAAGACCAATTCGAGGACAGCTTTTTCCATCTACGTAACATTGCAAAAAATCAGAAACTTTCTGTCCAAAAATGATGCAGAAAAATTAATCCATGCTTTTGTCACTTCTAGGTTAGACTACTGCAATGCTCTATTTTCCGGCTACCCGGATAAAGCACTAAATAAACTTCAGTTAGTGCTAAATACGGCTGCTAGAATCCTGACTAGAACCCAAAATTTGATCATATTACTCCAGTGCTAGCCTCTCTACACTGGCTTCCTGTCAAAGCAAGGGCTGATTTCAAGGTTTTACTGCTAACCTACAAAGCATTACATGGGCTTGCTCCTACCTACCTCTCTGATTTGGTCCTGCCGTACATACCTACACGTACGCTACGGTCACAAGACGCAGGCCTCCTAATTGTCCCTAGAATTTCTAAGCAAACAGCTGGAGGCAGGGCTTTCTCCTATAGAGCTCCATTTTTATGGAACGGTCTGCCTACCCATGTCAGAGACGCAAACTCGGTCTCAACCTTTAAGTCTTTACTGAAGACTCATCTCTTCAGTGGGTCATATGATTGAGTGTAGTCTGGCCCAGGAGTGGGAAGGTGAACGGAAAGGCTCTGGAGCAACGAACCGCCCTTGCTGTCTCTGCCTGGCCGGTTCCCCTCTTTCCACTGGGATTCTCTGCCTCTAACCCTGTTACGGGGCTGAGTCACTGGCTTGCTGGGGCTCTCTCATGCCGTCCCTGGGGGTGCGTCACCTGGGTGGGTTGATTCACTGTTGTGGTCAGCCTGTCTGGGTTGGCGCCCCCTTGGGTTGTACCGTGGCGGAGATCTTTGCGGGCTATACTCGGCCTTGTCTCAGGATGGTAAGTTGGTGGTTGAAGATATCCCTCTAGTGGTGTGGGGGCTGTGCTTTGGCAAAGTGGGTGGGGTTATATCCTTCCTGTTTGGCCCTGTCCGGGGGTGTCCTTGGATGGGGCCACAGTGTCTCCTGACCCCTCCTGTCTCAGCCTCCAGTATTTATGCTGCAGTAGTTTATGTGTCGTGGGGCTAGGGTCAGTTTGTTATATCTGGAGTACTTCTCCTGTCCTATTCGGTGTCCTGTGTGAATCTAAGTGTGCGTTCTCTAATTCTCTCCTTCTCTCTTTCTTTCTCTCTCTCGGAGGACCTGAGCCCTAGGACCATGCCCCAGGACTACCTGACATGATGACTCCTTGCTGTCCCCAGTCCACCTGGCCATGCTGCTGCTCCAGTTTCAACTGGCCTGGGCCCTAGGACCATGTCCCAGGACTACCTGACATGATGACTCCTTGCTGTCCCCAGTCCACCTGACTGTGCTGCTGCTCCAGTTTCAACTGTTCTGCCTTATTATTATTCGACCATGCTGGTCATTTATGAACATTTGAACATCTTGGTCATGTTCTGTTATAATCTCTACCCGGCACAGCCAGAAGAGGACTGGCCACCCCACATAGCCCGGTTCCTCTCTAGGTTTCTTCCTAGGTTTTGGCCTTTCTAGGGAGTTTTTCCTAGCCACCGTGCTTTTACACCTGCATTGTTTGCTGTTTGGGGTTTTAGGCTGGGTTTCTGTACAGCACTTTGAGATATCAGCTGATGTACGAAGGGCTATATAAATACATTTGATTTGATTTGATTTTATTTGATTTGAGAGACATGGGGAGGACAAAGTAACGCAGGATGACGAAGGACAAAAGCTGAGGGTGAAAAGGAGA
>NW_026282552.1:0-11724 GCF_023373465.1 Oncorhynchus keta | reverse complement strand
ATCAGAAACCTCCTCACTACGGATCAGAAACCTCCTCACTACGGATCAGAAACCTCCTCACTACGGATCAGAAACCTCCTCGCTTCGGATCAGAAACCTCCTCGCTGCGGATCAGAAACCTCCTCGCTGCGGATCAGAAACCTCCTCGCTGCGGATCAGAAACCTCCTCGCTTCGGATCAGAAACCTCCTCACTACGGATCAGAAACCTCCTCACTACGGATCAGAAACCTCCTCACTACGGATCAGAAACCTCACTACGGATCAGAAACCTCCTCACTACGGATCAGAAACCTCCTCACTGCAGATCAGACACTACGGATCAGAAACCTCCTCACTACGGATCAGAAACCTCCTCACTACGGATCAGAAACCTCCTTACTGCGGATCAGAAACCTCCTTACTGCGGATCAGAAACCTCCTCACTACGGATCAGAAACCACCAACACTGCAGATCAGAAACCTCCTCACTGCAGATCAGAAACCTCCTCACTGCAGATCAGAAACCTCCTCACTGCAGATCAGAAACCTCCTCGCTGCGGATCAGAAACCTCCTCGCTTCGGATCAGAAACCTCCTCACTACGGATCAGAAACCTCCTCACTACGGATCAGAAACCTCCTCACTACGGATCAGAAACCTCCTCACTACGGATCAGAAACCTTCTCACTACGGATCAGAAACCTCACTACGGATCAGAAACCTCCTCGCTACGGATCAGAAACCTCCTCACTACGGATCAGAAACCTCCTCACTGCAGATCAGAAACCTCCTCACTACGGATCAGAAACCTCCTCACTGCAGATCAGACACTACGGATCAGAAACCTCCTCACTACGGATCAGAAACCTCCTTACTGCGGATCAGAAACCTCCTTACTGCGGATCAGAAACCTCCTCACTACGGATCAGAAACCACCAACACTGCAGATCAGAAACCTCCTCACTGCAGATCAGAAACCTCCTCACTGCAGATCAGAAACCTCCTCACTGCAGATCAGAAACCTCCTCGCTGCGGATCAGAAACCTCCTCGCTTCGGATCAGAAACCTCCTCACTACGGATCAGAAACCTCCTCACTACGGATCAGAAACCTCCTCACTACGGATCAGAAACCTCACTACGGATCAGAAACCTCCTCGCTACGGATCAGAAACCTCCTCGCTACAGATCAGAAACCTCCTCACTGCAGATCAGAAACCTCCTCACTACGGATCAGAAACCTCCTCACTGCAGATCAGACACTACGGATCAGAAACCTCCTCACTACGGATCAGAAACCTCCTTACTGCGGATCAGAAACCTCCTTACTGCGGATCAGAAACCTCCTCACTACGGATCAGAAACCTCCTCACTGCAGATCAGAAACCTCCTCACTACGGATCAGAAAGCTCCTTACTGCGGATCAGAAACCTCCTCACTGCAGTTCAGAAACCTCCTCGCTGCGGATCAGAAACCTCCTCGCTGCGGATCAGAAACCTCCTCGCTGCGGATCAGAAACCTCCTCGCTGCGGATCAGAAACCTCCTCGCTGCGGATCAGAAACCTCCTCGCTGCGGATCAGAAACCTCCTCGCTGCGGATAAGAAACCTCCTCACTGCAGATTAGAAACCTCCTTAGTGCAGATCAGAAACCTCCTTAGTGCAGATCAGAAACCTCCTTAGTGCAGATCAAAAACCTCCTTAGTGCAGATTAGAAACCTCCTTAGTGCAGATCAGAAACCTCCTCACTACGGATCAGAAACCTCCTTACTGCAGTTCAGAAACCTCCTCGCTGCGGATCAGAAACCTCCTCACTGCGGATCAGAAACCTCCTCGCTGCGGATCAGAAACCTCCTCACTGCGGATCAGAAACCTCCTCACTACGGATCAGAAACCTCCTCACTGCAGTTCAGAAACCTCCTCGCTGCGGATCAGAAACCTCCTCACTGCAGATCAGAAACCTCCTCACTGCAGATCAGAAACCTCCTCACTGCAGATCAGAAACCACCTCACTACGGATCAGAAACCACCAACACTGCAGATCAGAAACCTCCTCACTACAGATCAGAAACCTCCTCACTACGGATCAGAAACTACCTCACTACGGATCAGAAACCACCTCACTACGGATCAGAAACCACCTCACTGCAGATCAGAAACCTCCTCACTACGGATCAGAAACCACCTCACTACGGATCAGAAACCACCAACACTGCAGATCAGAAACCTCCTCGCTGCAGATCAGAAACCTCCTCACTACGGATCAGAAACCACCAACACTGCAGATCAGAAACCTCCTCACTGCAGTTCAGAAACCTCCTCGCTGCGGATCAGAAACCTCCTCGCTTCGGATCAGAAACCTCCTCACTACGGATCAGAAACCTCCTCACTACGGATCAGAAACCTCCTCACTACGGATCAGAAACCTCCTCACTACGGATCAGAAACCTCACTACGGATCAGAAACCTCCTCGCTACGGATCAGAAACCTCCTCACTACGGATCAGAAACCTCCTCACTGCAGATCAGACACTACGGATCAGAAACCTCCTCACTACGGATCAGAAACCTCCTTACTGCGGATCAGAAACCTCCTTACTGCGGATCAGAAACCTCCTCACTACGGATCAGAAACCTCCTCACTACGGATCAGAAACCTCACTACGGATCAGAAACCTCCTCGCTACGGATCAGAAACCTCCTCGCTACGGATCAGAAACCTCCTCACTACGGATCAGAAACCTCCTCACTGCAGATCAGACACTACGGATCAGAAACCTCCTCACTACGGATCAGAAACCTCCTTACTGCGGATCAGAAACCTCCTTACTGCGGATCAGAAACCTCCTCACTACGGATCAGAAACCACCAACACTGCAGATCAGAAACCTCCTCACTGCAGATCAGAAACCTCCTCACTGCAGATCAGAATTGAGTTTTTCTTGAAATGTGTAGCATCAGCCTTTTCTCCTCCTAGTTCTGTGATGTCATTTCCTCCCAACAGGAAGTAGCAACAAAATGCTTCGATGTACAGTAACTGTTTCATGTTCATTCTGGTTTAATAATGTATAAATACAGGCCTAAGTTGATATCCCATATTTTCCTTGCTAAAAAAAAAACAGCGATACCAATAACCGATATTTAAACTTTTAGCCTTTTAAGTTAAATAGTTAACACAGACACATGGACGCAGAGGTCTAAGGCACTGCATCTCAGTGCAAGAGGCGTCACTACAGCCCCTGGTTCGAATCCAGGCTGTATCACATCCGGAGGTGATTGGGAGTCCCATAGGGCGACGCACAATTGGCCCAGCGTCGACCGGAGTAGGCCGTCATTGTGAATTAGAATTTGTTCTTAACTGACCTGCCTAGTTAAATAAAGGTTACACACACACACGATCAAAAACATTTTTTTTGTCATTTACATACGTCCCCATTACCAGTAAAACAATATCACAACCTGTTTCGTTCACTTCCTGTGCTGTATCGTTCACTTCCTGTGCTGTATCGTTCACTTCCTGTGCAGTTTCGCTGTTTCATTTGTTCCGTCGTTTCATTTGTTCCGTCGTTTCATTTGTTCCGGCGTTTCATTTGTTCCGGCGTTTCATTTGTTCCGGCGTTTCATTTGTTCCGGCGTTTCATTTGTTCCGGCGTTTCATTTGTTCCGTCGTTTCATTTGTTCCGTCGTTTCATTCTCAACCAGGATTTCTGTTGAACGCTGTTTGGGTCTCTTGATTACACGATCACTCGTATTTCATGTGTCACAACGATTCATCGATACGTACAGTTATGCTATGATGCTGGTAAAGTTGTCTCGCGCACCTACAGTGCTGGTCATTTTTAAAAAGCCAGCTAAAGCTAACTAGGTACCAAGCTAAAGCTAACTAGGTACCAAGCTAAAGCTAACTAGGTACCAAGCTAAAGCTAACTAGGTACCAAGCTAAAGCTAACTAGGTACCAAGCTAAAGCTAACTAGGTACCAAGCTAAAGCTAACTAGGTACCAAGCTAAAGCTAGCTAGGTACCAAGCTAAAGCTAGCTAGGTACCAAGCTAAAGCTAGCTAGGTACCAAGCTAAAGCTAGCTAGGTACCAAGCTAAAGCTAGCTAGGTACCAAGCTAAAGCTAGCTAGGTACCAAGCTAAAGCTAGCTAGGTACCAAGCTAAAGCTAGCTAGGTACCAAGCTAAAGCTAGCTAGGTACCAAGCTAAAGCTAGCTAGGTACCAAGCTAAAGCTAGCTAGGTACCAAGCTAAAGCTAGCTAGGTAATAAGCTAAAGCTAGCTAGGTACCAAGCTAAAGCTAGCTAGGTACCAAGCTAAAGCTAGCTAGGTACCAAGCTAAAGCTAGCTAGGTACCAAGCTAAAGCTAGCTAGGTACCAAGCTAAAGCTAGCTAGGTACCAAGCTAAAGCTAGCTAGGTACCAAGCTAAAGCTAGCTAGGTACCAAGCTAAAGCTAGCTAGGTACCAAGCTAAAGCTAGCTAGGTACCAAGCTAAAGCTAGCTAGGTACCAAGCTAAAGCTAGCTACCCCAGAAGTTGCGGTCAAACAAATGATGCTTTATTACCAACGCGGTCTTGTAAACACATCGTTCGTGGCCGGTGGATGTTTTCAGACTTCTTTGTACAGCTTTGACAGAGCTACTGTATCTTTTTGACACTCAAAGACCCAAACGGCGTTCTATAGTATGTCGTGAAGCTAATAGCAGTGACGCTATTATTGTGTTACTCCGGTAAGGCAGCATCTGAAAAATAGCGCACTTTGTAGTGTGTACCGGTGCTCGACCAGTCGGCGAAAGCCAACATCACCCACGACAGAGAACGGTTGATTGTCAAAGGCAATGGATTCCATTTTCTTGGCTTTAGTGGTTTTCACCTTCGAGTTGTCTCTCTGAAATGTTCTTACTCTTATCAAATGACTGCTGGACTTGTTGACTGCTCGATCCACACAGCAGACGTGCAGTGCAACATTTTACGTGGCGTCGTTAAGTCATGTCGTTACGTCATGTCGTGTCGTTACGTCATGTCATCATGTGGTTATGTCGTGTGGTTACGTCGTGTGGTTACGTCGTGTGGTTATGTCGTGTGGTTACGTCATGTGGTTATGTCGTGTGGTTACGTCGTGTGGTTATGTCGTGTGGTTACGTCATGTGGTTATGTCGTGTGGTTACGTCATGTGGTTATGTCGTGTGGTTACGTCATGTGGTTATGTCGTGTGGTTACGTCATGTGGTTATGTCGTGTGGTTACGTCATGCCGTTACGTCATGCCGTTACGTCATGCCGTTATGTCATGTATCTACGTTATATAGGTATGCACGGCAGCTTTGACATCGGTCTTCACCATCGGAGTTAAACGAGACATCGGGCCAATACCGATGTTGGCATTTCTAGCTAACATCAGGCATTTTACGATATGTTCATGTTTTATATGATTTATTTAACTTGGCAAGTCAGTTGAAGAACAAATTCTTATTTACAATAACTGCCTAGGAACAGTGGGTTAACTGGTCTAGGAACAGGGGGTTAACTGGTCTAGGAACAGGGGGTTAACTGGTCTAGGAACAGGGGGTTAACTGGTCTAGGAACAGGGGGTTAACTGGTCTAGGAACAGTGGGTTAACAGGTCTAGGAACAGGGGGTTAACTGGTCTAGGAACAGGGGGTTAACTGGTCTAGGAACAGGGGGTTAACTGGCCTAGGAACAGGGGGTTAACTGGTCTAGGAACAGGGGGTTAACTGGTCTAGGAACAGTGGGTTAACTGGTCTAGGAACAGTGGGTTAACTGGTCTAGGAACAGTGGGGTTAACTGGTCTAGGAACAGTGGGGTTAACTGGTCTAGGAACAGTGTGTTAACTGGTCTAGGAACAGTGTGTTAACTGGTCTAGGAACAGTGTGTTAACTGGTCTAGGAACAGTGTGTTAACTGGTCTAGGAACAGTGGGTTAACTGGTCTAGGAACAGTGGGTTAACTGGTCTAGGAACAGTGGGTTAACTGGTCTAGGCAACAGGGGGTTAACTGGTCTAGGAACAGGGGGTTAACTGGTCTAGGAACAGGGGGTTAACTGGTCTAGGAACAGGGGGTTAACTGGTCTAGGAACAGTGGGTTAACTGGTCTAGGAACAGTGGGGTTAACTGGTCTAGGAACAGTGGGTTAACTGGTCTAGGAACAGTGGGTTAACTGGTCTAGGAACAGTGGGTTAACTGGTCTAGGAACAGGGGGTTAACTGGTCTCGGAACAGTGGGGTTTACTGGTCTCGGAACAGTGGGGTTTACTGGTCTAGGAACAGTGGGTTAACTGGTCTAGGAACAGTGGGTTAACTGGTCTAGGAAAAGTGGGTTAACTGATCTAGGAACAGTGGGTTAACTGATCTAGGAACAGTGGGTTAACTGGTCTAGGAACAGTGGGTTAACTGGTCTAGGAACAGTGGGTTAACTGGTCTAGGAACAGTGGGTTAACTGCCTAGGGAACAGGGGGTTAACTGGTCTAGGAACAGTGGGTTAACTGGTCTAGGAACAGTGGGTTAACTGGTCTAGGAACAGTGGGTTAACTGGTCTAGGAACAGTGGGTTAACTGGTCTAGGAACAGTGGGTTAACTGGTCTAGGAACAGTGGGTTAACTGGTCTAGGAACAGTGGGTTAACTGGTCTAGGAACAGTGGGTTAACTGGCCTAGGAACAGTGGGTTAACTGGCCTAGGAACAGTGGGTTAACTGGTCTAGGAACAGTGGGTTAACTGGCCTAGGAACAGTGGGTTAACTGGCCTAGGAACAGTGGGTTAACTGGTCTAGGAACAGGGGTTAACTGGTCTAGGAACAGGGGTTAACTGGTCTAGGAACAGTGGGTTAACTGGTCTAGGAACAGTGGGTTAACTGGTCTAGGAACAGTGGGTTAACTGGTCTAGGAACAGTGGGTTAACTGGTCTAGGAACAGTGGGTTAACTGGTCTAGGAACAGTGGGTTAACTGGTCTAGGAACAGTGGGTTAACTGGTCTAGGAACAGTGGGTTAACTGGTCTAGAACAGTGGGTTAACTGGTCTAGGAACAGTGGGTTAACTGGTCTAGGAACAGTGGGTTAACTGGTCTAGGAACAGTGGGTTAACTGGTCTAGGAACAGTGGGTTAACTGGTCTAGGAACAGTGGGTTAACTGGTCTAGGAACAGTGGGTTAACTGGTCTAGGAACAGTGGGTTAACTGGTCTAGGAACAGTGGGTTAACTGGTCTAGGAACAGTGGGTTAACTGGTCTAGGAACAGTGGGTTAACTGGTCTAGGAACAGTGGGTTAACTGGTCTAGGAACAGGGGTTAACTGGTCTAGGAACAGGGGTTAACTGGTCTAGGAACAGTGGGTTAACTGGCCTATGAACAGGGGTTAACTGGTCTAGGAACAGGGGTTAACTGGTCTAGGAACAGGGGGTTAACTGGTCTAGGAACAGTGGTTTAACTGGTCTAGGAACAGGGGTTAACTGGTCTAGGAACAGGGGGTTAACTGGTCTAGGAACAGGGGGTTAACTGGTCTAGGAACAGGGGGTTAACTGGTCTAGGAACAGTGGGTTAACTGGTCTAGAAACAGTGGGTTAACTGGTCTAGGAACAGTGGGTTAACTGGTCTAGGAACAGTGGGTTAACTGGCCTAGGAACAGTGGGTTAACTGGCCTAGGAACAGTGGGTTAACTGGTCTAGGAACAGGGGGTTAACTGGTCTAGGAACAGGGGGTTAACTGGTCTAGGAACAGTGGGTTAACTGGTCTAGGAACAGTGGGTTAACTGGTCTAGGAACAGTGGGTTAACTGGTCTAGGAACAGTGGGTTAACTGGTCTAGGAACAGTGGGTTAACTGGTCTAGGAACAGTGGGTTAACTGGTCTAGGAACAGTGGGTTAACTGGTCTAGGAACAGTGGGTTAACTGGTCTAGGAACAGTGGGTTAACTGGTCTAGGAACAGTGGGTTAACTGGTCTAGGAACAGTGGGTTAACTGGTCTAGGAACAGTGGGTTAACTGGTCTAGGAACAGTGGGTTAACTGGTCTAGGAACAGTGGGTTAACTGGTCTAGGAACAGTGGGTTAACTGGTCTAGGAACAGTGGGTTAACTGGTCTAGGAACAGTGGGTTAACTGGTCTAGGAACAGTGGGTTAACTGGTCTAGGAACAGTGGGTTAACTGGTCTAGGAACAGTGGGTTAACTGGTCTAGGAACAGTGGGTTAACTGGTCTAGGAACAGTGGGTTAACTGGTCTAGGAACAGTGGGTTAACTGGTCTAGGAACAGGGGTTAACTGGTCTAGGAACAGTGGGTTAACTGGTCTAGGAACAGTGGGTTAACTGGCCTATGAACAGGGGTTAACTGGTCTAGGAACAGGGGGTTAACTGGTCTAGGAACAGGGGTTAACTGGTCTAGGAACAGTGGTTTAACTGGTCTAGGAACAGGGGTTAACTGGTCTAGGAACAGGGGTTAACTGGTCTAGGAACAGGGGTTAACTGGTCTAGGAACAGGGGTTAACTGGTCTAGGAACAGTGGGTTAACTGGTCTAGAAACAGTGGGTTAACTGGTCTAGAAACAGTGGGTTAACTGGTCTAGGAACAGTGGGTTAACTGGTCTAGGAACAGGGGGTTAACTGGCCTAGGAACAGGGGGTTAACTTGTCTAGGAACAGTGGGTTAACTGGTCTAGGAACAGTGGGTTAACTGGTCTAGGAACAGTGGGTTAACTGGTCTAGGAACAGAGGGTTAACTGGTCTAGGAACAGTGGGTTAACTGGTCTAGGAACAGTGGGTTAACTGGTCTAGGAACAGTGGGTTAACTGGTCTAGGAACAGTGGGTTAACTGGTCTAGGAACAGTGGGTTAACTGGTCTAGGAACAGTGGGTTAACTGGTCTAGGAACAGTGGGTTAACTGGTCTAGGAACAGGGGGTTAACTGGTCTAGGAACAGGGGGTTAACTGGTCTAGGAACAGGGGTTAACTGGTCTAGGAACAGTGGGTTAACTGGTCTAGGAACAGTGGGTTAACTGGTCTAGGAACAGTGGGTTAACTGGCCTAGGAACAGTGGGTTAACTGGTCTAGGAACAGTGGGTTAACTGGTCTAGAACAGGGGTTAACTGGCCTAGAACAGGGGTTAACTGGCCTAGGAACAGGGGTTAACTGGCCTAGGAACAGGGGTTAACTGGCCTAGGAACAGGGGTTAACTGGCCTAGGAACAGGGGTTAACTGGCCTAGGAACAGTGGGTTAACTGGTCTAGAACAGTGGGTTAACTGGTCTAGGAACAGTGGGTTAACTGGTCTAGGAACAGTGGGTTAACTGGTCTAGGAACAGTGGGTTAACTGGTCTAGGAACAGTGGGTTAACTGGTCTAGGAACAGTGGGTTAACTGGTCTAGGAACAGTGGGTTAACTGGTCTAGGAACAGTGGGTTAACTGGTCTAGGAACAGTGGGTTAACTGGTCTAGGAACAGTGGGTTAACTGGTCTAGGAACAGTGGGTTAACTGGTCTAGGAACAGTGGGTTAACTGGTCTAGGAACAGGGGGTTAACTGGTCTAGGAACAGTGGGTTAACTGGTCTAGGAACAGTGGGGTTAACTGGTCTAGGAACAGTGGGTTAACTGGCCTAGGAACAGTGGGTTAACTGGTCTAGGAACAGTGGGTTAACTGGTCTAGGAACAGGGGGTTAACTGGCCTAGGAACAGGGGGTTAACTGGCCTAGGAACAGGGGGTTAACTGGCCTAGGAACAGGGGGTTAACTGGCCTAGGAACAGGGGGTTAACTGGCCTAGGAACAGTGGGTTAACTGGCCTAGGAACAGTGGGTTAACTGGCCTAGGAACAGTGGGTTAACTGGTCTAGGAACAGTGGGTTAACTGGTCTAGGAACAGTGGGTTAACTGGTCTAGGAACAGGGGGTTAACTGGTCTAGGAACAGGGGGTTAACTGGTCTAGGAACAGTGGGGTTAACTGGTCTAGGAACAGTGGGGTTAACTGGTCTAGGAACAGTGGGTTAACTGGTCTAGGAACAGTGGGTTAACTGGCCTAGGAACAGTGGGTTAACTGGTCTAGGAACAGTGGGTTAACTGGTCTAGGAACAGTGGGTTAACTGGTCTAGGAACAGGGGGTTAACTGGTCTAGGAACAGTGGGGTTAACTGGTCTAGGAACAGTGGGTTAACTGGTCTAGGAACAGTGGGTTAACTGGTCTAGGAACAGTGGGTTAACTGGTCTAGGAACAGGGGTTAACTGGCCTAGGAACAGGGGGTTAACTGGCCTAGGAACAGGGGGTTAACTGGCCTAGGAACAGGGGGTTAACTGGCCTAGGAACAGGGGGTTAACTGGCCTAGGAACAGTGGGTTAACTGGTCTAGGAACAGTGGGTTAACTGGCCTAGGAACAGTGGGTTAACTGGTCTAGGAACAGTGGGTTAACTGGTCTAGGAACAGTGGGTTAACTGCCTTGTTGAAGGGCAGAACGACGTATTGTACAGCTCTTCTATCACCTTTCAGAGATGAAGAGACTGATCTGTCAATTCTCACTAGTTTTTACGTATTGAAATGTAACACGCCACTGTTACAGAATAACACGCCCCCTGCGTCGGCATGACGTCAACGTACCACGCCCCCTGCGTCGGCATGACGTCGACGTGCCACGCCCCTGCATGACGTCAACGTGCCACGCCCCCTGCGTCGGCATGCCACGCCCCCTGCGTCGGCATGACGTCGACGTGCCACGCCCCCTGCGTCGGCATGACGTCGACGTGCCACGCCCCCTGCGTCGGGAAGAACGTCATGGAAATGATGTTCTCGTTCTGACTGTCTTATTGTAAAAGTTTTGGAGCGTAATTGACTGTTGTAACATGATTATAACAGTTATGTTTTGATGTGTAGACTAAACTACATTTCCCAACAGCCCCTCTGTTTTCCTCTGTCCGTCCCAGATTCTAAAGAGACCCGAGTATTTTGTGAAGTTCGGGAAGGTCCATAAAGTAGTCATCAACAACAGCACCTCATACGCCGGCTCGCAGGTATGAGGGGGCGGGAACTTCCTGTGGGCGAGGATGATTGACAGTAATGTTGTAGTTTAAATTGATGCCGTTTGGTTGGTCGATGGAGTGCATTAGAAATGTATTACTAACACAACATACAGTCATAACACCAGTACAATGAAAATACATAAAGTACATTGATTGATTAACACATTGATTAGTCCATTGATTGTCTTGGTCTTGTCCCCCAAGGGTCCCAGTGCCAGTGCCTATGTCACTTACATCCGCTCAGAAGACGCCCTCAGAGCAATACAGTGTGTCAACAACCTGGTAGTAGACGGCAGAACACTGAAGGTAAGTTTGGGAAAATATACCACGGTATGTACATCTAGTCAATAAGCATCTCTAGTCTGGGCACAGGACAGAACAATATGCATCTCTAGTCTGGTCACAGGACCAAACAATAAGCATCTCTAGTCTGGGCACAGGACCAAACAATAAGCATCTCTAGTCTGGGCACAGGACAGAACAATAAGCATCTCTAGTCTGGGCACAGGACATCTCTAGTCTGGGTAACAGAACAATAAGCATCTCTAGTCTGGGCACAGGACCAAACAATAAGCATCTCTAGTCTGGGCACAGGACCAAACAATAAGCATCTCTAGTCTGGGCACAGCAGAACAATAAGAATAGTCTGACAGGCATCTCTAGTCTGGGCACAGGACAAACAATAAGCATCTCTAGTCTGGGCACAGGACCAAACAATAAGCATCTCTAGTCTGGGCACAGGACAGAACAATAAGCATCTCT
>NW_026282551.1:17500-29666 GCF_023373465.1 Oncorhynchus keta | reverse complement strand
CTGGTCTATAGTAGTGCACTATATAGGGAATAGGGCCCTGGTCTATAGTAGTGCACTATATAGGGAATAGGGCTCTGGTCTATAGTAGTGCACTATATAGGAATAGGGCTCTGGTCTATAGTAGTGCACTATATAGGGAATAGGGCTCTGGTCTATAGTAGGGTACTATATAGGGAATAGGGCTCTGGTCTATAGTAGTGCACTATATAGGGAATAGGGCTCTGGTCTATAGTAGTGCACTATATAGGGAATAGGGCTCTGGTCTATAGTAGTGCACTATATAGGGAATAGGGCTCTGGTCTATAGTAGGGCACTATAGGAATATGGCTTTGGTCTATAGTAGTGTACTATATAGGAATAGGGCTCTGGTCTATATAGCCATATAGGAATAGGGCTCAACATAGTAGTGTACTATATAGGAATAGGGCTCTGGGTCTATAGTAGGGCACTATATAGGGAATAGGGCTCTGGTCTATAGTAGTGTATTATATAGGGAATAGGGGCTCTGGTCTATAGTAGTACAATATAGGAATAGGGCTCTGGTCTATAGTAGTGCACTATATAGGAATAGGGCTCTGGTCTATAGTAGGGCACCTATATAGGGAATAGGGCTCTGGTCTATAGTAGTAAACTATATAGGGAATAGGGCTCTGGTCTATAGTAGGGCACTATATAGGAATAGGCTCTGGTCTATAGTAGTGTATTATAGGAAGAATTTGGTCTATAGTAGGGCACTATAGGAATAGGGCTCTGGTCTATAGTAGTGCACTATATAGGGAATAGGGGCTCTGGTCTATAGTAGGACACTATATAGGGAATAGGGCTCTGGTCTATAGTAGTGTACTATATAGGGAATAGGGCTCTGTCTATAGTAGGGCACTATATAGGGAATATGGCTTGGTCTATAGTAGTACTATATAGGAATAGGGCTCTGGTCTATAGTAGGGCACTATATAGGAATAGGGCTCTGGTCTATAGTAGTGTACTATATAGGAATAGGGAATAGGCTCTGGTCTATAGTAGTGTATTATATAGGAATAGGGCTCTGGTCTATAGTAGTGTACTATATAGGGAATAGGGCTCTGGTCTATAGTAGGCACTATATAGGGAATAGGGCTCTGGTCTATAGTAGGTATTATATAGGAATAGGGCTCTGGTCTAGGTCTATAGTAGTAGGGCTCTGGTCTATATATATAGGGAATAGGGCTCTGGTCTATAGTAGTGTACTATATAGGAATAGGGCTCTGGTCTATAGTAGGGCACTTATATAGGAATAGGGCCTGGTCTAGTAGTGTATTATATAGGAATAGGGCTCTGGTCTATAGTAGTACTATATAGGGAATAGGGCTCTGGTCTATAGTAGTACTATATAGGGAATAGGGCTCTGGTCTATAGTAGTGTACTATATAGGAATAGGGCTCTGGTCTATAGTAGTGCACTATATAGGAATAGGGCTCTGGTCTATAGTAGTACTATATAGGAATAGGGCTCTGGTCTAAAGTAGTGTACTATATAGGAATAGGGCTCTGGTCTATAGTAGTACTATATAGGAATAGGGCCTGGTCTAAAGTAGTGTACTATATAGGAATAGGGCTCTGGTCTAAAGTAGTGTACTATATAGGAATAAGGTGCCTTTGGGAAGCCTGTCTTGTTCCTGATTCTAAAAGTAGTTTCTTTGTTGTCCCTGTCTGGTGGGTCAGTGAACCCTGAGTGGTCTGGTCTGTACAGTGTGTGTGTGTGTGTGTGTTCACTTCCTGTGGACATAGTGTTTGGATTGGGCCGTCTGGGTGTCTGGTTGTGAGGAAGAGATCTCAGCAGCCAAGCTGGAATTAAAGAGGGGATGGTGAGAGAGGGTGATGGAGGAGAGATGGTGAAAGAGGGTGGAGGAGGAGAGGAGTGAGGGGTGGTGAGAGAGGGTGGAGGAGGAGAGGAGTGAGGGGTGGTGAGAGAGGGTGGAGGAGGAGAGGAGTGAGGGGTGGTGAGAGAGGGTGGAGGAGGAGAGGAGAGAAATGAGGGGTGGTGAGAGAGGGTGGAGGAGGAGAGGGAGGAGAGATGGTGATGGAGGAGGGTGGAGGAGGAGAGAAGTGAGAGAGGGTGGAGGAGGAGAGGAGTGAGGGATGGTGAGAGAGGGTGGAGGAGGAGAGGAGTGCGAGATGGTGAGAGAGGGTGGTAGAGGAGAGGAGTGAGGGATGGTGAGAGAGGGTGGAGGAGGAGAGGAGGAGGGACGGTGAGAGGGGTGGAGGAGGAGAGGAGTGAGGGACGGTGAGAGTGGGTGGAGGAGGAGAGGAGGAGAGAGATGGGTGAGAGAGGGTGGAGGAGGAGAGGGAGGAGGGACGGGGTGAGAGAGGGTGGAGGAGGAGAGGAGGAGAGATGGTGAGAGAGGGTGGAGGAGGAGAGGAGTGAGGGACGGTGAGAGTGGGTGGAGGAGGAGAGGAGTGAGGGACGGTGAGAGGGTGGAGGACGAGAGGAGTGAGGGATGGTGAGAGGGGTGGAGAAGGAGAGGAGTGCATGAATGCATGTCTCACTACATCCCATTCCCTAAGATGAGGAAATACATTGACCCCTTATTGACCCCTACACTAGCTGGGACCGGCAGGATGACTGAGAGGAAGCCTCTTGAGATGTGTTCAACTGCATTTCGCATAGGGACCTGGTCTAAAGTAGTGTACTATATAGGAATAGGGACCTGGTCTAAAGTAGTACTATATAGGGAATAGGGACCTGGTCTAAAGTAGTGTACTATATAGATTAGAGCTGTAGGAGAGACTAGACATCCACCACCCCACTATCAGATTAGAGCTGTAGGAGAGACTAGACATCTACCACCCCACTACCAGATTAGAGCTGTAGGAGAGACTAGATATCTACCACCCCACTATCAGATTAGAGCTGTAGGAGAGACTAGACATCTACCACCCCACTACCAGATTAGAGCTGTAGGAGAGACTAGACATCTACCACCCCACTACCAGATTAGAGCTGTAGGAGAGACATCTACCAACCCACTACCAGATTAGAGCTGTAGGAGAGACATCTACCACCCAGATTAGAGCTGTAGGAGAGACTAGACCACCACCCCACTACCAGATTAGAGCTGTAGGAGAGACATCTACCACCCCACTCCAGATTAGAGCTGTAGGAGAGACATCTACCACCCCACTACCAGATTAGAGCTGTAGGAGAGACTAGACATCTACCACCCCACTACCAGATTAGAGCTGTAGGAGAGACATCTACCACCCCACTACCAGATTAGAGCTGTAGGAGAGACATCTACCACCCCACTACCAGATTAGAGCTGTAGGAGAGACATCTACCACCCCACTACCAGATTAGAGCTGTAGGAGAGACTAGACATCTACCACCCCACTACCAGATTAGAGCTGTAGGAGAGACATCTACCACCCCACTACCAGATTAGAGCTGTAGGAGAGACTAGACATCTACCACCCCACTACCAGATTAGAGCTGTAGGAGAGACTAGACATCTACCACCCCACTACCAGATTAGAGCTGTAGGAGAGACATCTACCACCCCACTACCAGATTAGAGCTGTAGGAGAGACATCTACCACCCCACTACCAGATTAGAGCTGTAGGAGAGACATCTACCACCCCACTACCAGATTAGAGCTGTAGGAGAGACTAGACATCTACCACCCCACTACCAGATTAGAGCTGTAGGAGAGACATCTACCACCCCACTACCAGATTAGAGCTGTAGGAGAGACATCTACCACCCCACTACCAGATTAGAGCTGTAGAAGAGACATCTACCACCCCACTACCAGATTAGAGCTGTAGGAGAGATTAGGTAATGTAGCCTTGTTTTTTCTCCCCTCACTTTGGTTCTGAAATTAGCCTCATCCACTAATTAATTTGTCATTTTAGCAGATGAAGTGTTTGAGGATGGTAATGTGTCAATATTTATTGTTCACATGAATATATATATCCACATCTTTGGATTTCACCACATCTCAAAAACAAATGGTTTGGACCGTTTGCAAATGTGAACTTCTTTCCTTTCTCTTCCCTCCTTGGCCAAGCAGTGCACCTCACAAAGTGAGGAAATTATCAACTTAAATTTTATTTTTAAATGACTTTTGCTGATGGTGAGTTTTGTCTCTGGTAGTTTACTTTTGTTTCCGGTAAAACACCATTTTCAACAGCTCATAGATAACTGAACTCAGCAAAAAAAGAAATGTCCTCTCACTGTCAACTGTGTTTATTTTCAGCAAACTGAACACGTGTAAATATTTGTATGAACATAACAAGTTTCAACAACTGAGACATAAACTGAACAAGTTCCACAGACATGTGACTTGCAGAAATTGAATAATGTGTCCCTGAACAAAGGGGTTGGTCAAAATCAAAAGTAACAGTCAGTATCTGGTGTGGCCACCAGCTGCATTAAGTACTGCAGTGCAGCTCCTCCTCATTGACTGCACCAGATTTGCCAGTTCTTGTTGTGAGATGTTACCCCACTCTTCCACCAAGGCACCTGCAAGTTCCCGGACATGTCTGGGGGAATGGCCCTTGCCCTCACCCTCCGATCCAACAGGTCCCAAATGTTCTCAATGGGATTGAGATCCGAGCTCTTCGCTGGCCATGGCAGAACACTGACATTCCTATCTTGCAGGAAATCACGTTAAGAAAGTGCAGTATGGCTGGTTGTCATGGTTATGGCTGGTGGCATTGTCATGCTGGAGGGTCATGTCAGGATGAGCCTGCAGGAAGGGTACCACATGAGGGAGGGTCATGTCAGGATGAGCCTGCAGGAAGGGTACCACATGAGGGAGGGTCATGTCAGGATGAGCCTGCAGGAAGGGTACCACATGAGGGAGGGTCATGTCAGGATGAGCCTGCAGGAAGGGTACCACATGAGGGAGGGTCATGTCAGGATGAGCCTGCAGGAAGGGTACCACATGAGGGAGGGTCAGGGTCATGTCAGGATGAGCCTGCAGGAAGGGTACCACACATGAGGGAGCAGGATGTCTTCCTGAAACACACAGCGTTGAGATTGCCTGCAATGACAACATGCTCAGTCCGATGATGCTGTGACACACCGCCTCAGACCATGACGGACCCTCCACCTCCAAATCGATCCCACTCCAGAGTACAGGCCTCGGTGTAACGCTCATTCCTTCAACGATAAACCCGAATCCAACCATCACCCCTGGTGAGACAAAACCACAACTCGTCAGTGAAGAGCACTTTTTCCAGTCCTGTCTGGTCCAGCGACGGTGGGTTTGTGCCCATAGGCGACGTTGTTGCCGGTGATGTCTGGTGAGGACCTGCCTTACAACAGGCCTACAAGGCCTCAGTCCAGCCTGTCTCAGTCTATGACAGTCTGAGCACTGATGGAGGGATTGTGCGTTCCTGGTGTAACTCGGGCAGTTGTTGTTGCCATCCTGTACCTGTCCCGCAGGTGTCATCCTGTGCAGGTGTTGTTACAAGTGGTCTGCCACTGCAAGGACGATCAGCCGTCTGTCCTGTCCCCTTGTAGCACTGTCTTAGGCGTCTCACAGTACGGACATTGCAATTTATTGCCCTGGCCACATCTGCACTCCTCATGCCTCCTTGCAGCATGCCTAAGGCACGTTCACACAGATGAGCAGGGACCCTGGGCATCTTTCTTTGGTGTTTTTCAGAGTCAGTAGAAAGGCCTCTTTAGTGTCCTAAGTTGTCATAACTGTGACCTTAATTGCCTACCGTTTGTAAGCTGTTAGTGTCTTAATGACCGTTTCCACAGGTGCATGTTCATTAATTAATTAATTAATTAGTTAATTGAACAAGCATTAGAAACAGTTTTTAAACCCTTTACAATGAAGATCTGTTTATTTGTATTTTTACGAATGATCTTTGAAAGACAGGATCCTGAAAAAGAGACGTTTGTATTTTTTTTTGTTGCTGAGTTTATAACCCAATGACACAGGATGTCCCTCAACTAGTTATGTTAATACTGAAGGTGTCAAGATCACGAACAAGGCCAACCCACCTCTCATTGGTCAGCAAGCGAAGCTGTTGTCACGGATCCCTCCGGAACTTTCATCACGCACACCTGTCCCCGTACTCCAGCTTATTAGTATTTGTGTTTATGTGCCTTTGGGTTTCCATGGTCTTGTCGTTTATTGTCCCAATGTCCCGTTGTTAATCATCGTGCGTGTGAGTATCTGCGCTGTGTGGTTTGAAACACAGTAACTATTTACGGCTTTCAACACAGTTAATGCTTAGTTTGACCAGGCTAATGATATTCATAAAATGACCTGTAGATTGATGTGACGTGCCATTGTGGAGGCTGATATTCACAAATATTCACTTGATGATTAACGGGTCTCATGTCCTGTAGATCTATGACTGTAGTGTTAATCATCGACCTGTGTTATTTATTTGACCAGAGGTACTCCTCGCTCTTTTGTTTTGGGTTTCTACCCGGTGTTTTTGTTACGTGTTTGTTTGGTCTTCATCCCTGTGCCTTTACACGGCACACTGTAATTCATGGGCTAAATGACCTTAAAGAAATAACTTATTTACCAGGCTATTATTCATGCTAAATGCCTGTCTCCCGAATCCATTCATACCAACGTGACCTGTAGATCTGGGCACAGTGCTGCTTAGTTTGACCAGGCTAATGATATTCCCCTGTAGAGTTGTCTGGTTTGAAAATGATATTCATGCTAAATGACCTGTAGATCGATGACTGTCAACACAGTTACATGCTTAGTTTGACCAGGCTAATGATATTCATGCTAAATGACCTGTAGATCTATGACTGTCAACACAGTTACATGCTTAGTTTGACCAGGCTAATGATATTCATGCTAAATGACCTGTAGATCTGATGACTGTCAACACAGTTACATGCTTAGTTTGACCAGGCTAATGATATTCATGCTAAATGACCTGTAGATCTATGACTGTCAACACAGTTACATGCTTAGTTTGACCAGGCTAATGATATTCATGCTAAATGACCTGTAGATCTATGACTGTCAACACAGTTACATGCTTAGTTTGACCAGGCTAATGATATTCATGCTAAATGACCTGTAGATTGATGACTGTCAACACAGTTACATGCTTAGTTTGACCAGGCTAATGATATTCATGCTAAATGACCTGTAGATCGATGACTGTCAACACAGTTACATGCTTAGTTTGACCAGGCTAATGATATTCATGCTAAATGACCTGTAGATGCCAACACACTGTCATTGACACTGACCCAACTCCAGCCATTTTAATAATGGGAATTGATGGGAATTGTGTAAATATATCACTAGCCACTTTAAACAATGCTACCTTATATAATGTTACTTACCCTACATTATTCATCTCATATGCATATGTATATACTGTACTCTACATCATCGACTGCATCCTTATGTAACACATGTATCACTAGCCACTTTAACTATGCCACTTTGTTTACTTTGTCTACACACTCATCTCATATGTATATACTGTACTCGATACCATCTACTGTATGCTGCTCTGTACCATCACTCATTCATATATCCTTATGTACATATTCCTTATCCCCTTACACTGTGTATAAGACAGTAGTTTTGGAATTGTTAGTTAGATTACTTGTTGGTTATCACTGCATTGTCGGAACTAGAAGCACAAGCATTTCGCGCATTTAACATCTGCACTGCATTTAACATCTGCTAACCATGTGTATGTGACAAATACAATTTGATTTGATTTGATTTGATTTAGATCGATGACTGCCAACACAGTTACATGCTTAGTTTGACCAGGCTAATGATATTCATGCTAAATGACCTGTAGATTGATGACTGTCAACACAGTTACATGCTTAGTTTGACCAGGCTAATGATATTCATGCTAAATGACCTGTAGATCTATGACTGTCAACACAGTTACATGCTTAGTTTGACCAGGCTAATGATATTCATGCTAAATGACCTGTAGATCTATGACTGTCAACACAGTTACATGCTTAGTTTGACCAGGCTAATGATATTCATGCTAAATGACCAGGCTAATGATATTCATGCTAAATGACCTGTAGATCTATGACTGTCAACACAGTTACATGCTTAGTTTGACCAGGCTAATGATATTCATGCTAAATGACCTGTAGATCGACTGACTGTCAACACAGTTACATGCTTAGTTTGACCAGGCTAATGATATTCATGCTAAATGACCTGTAGATCTGGTGACTGTCAACACAGTTACATGCTTAGTTTGACCAGGCTAATGATATTCATGCTAAATGACCTGTAGATCTATGACCAGGCTAATGATCAACACAGTTACATGCTTAGTTTGTCACTGAAGGAGAGGATGCCTCAGTTGTCACAGTAGATTAGGTATTTTCAGAAAGTCGGGAAAAAAGTAGTTTGAGCAACAAACGCTGTGTTAAGAAGCAGTGCAGCTTGGTTGTGTTTTTGGAGGACGCATGGCTCTCGACCTTCACCTCTTCCGATGTAACGGCTTTCTTCTGTGGATGAAGGAAAGGACCAAAACGCAGCGTGGTTCATGTTCATCATGTTTAATAAAGACGATAAACGTGAACACTACCAAATACAAAACAACAAATCTGAAAACCCAAACAGCTCTGTCTTGGTGCAATGACACAAAGACAGAAGACAACCACCCACAAAAACCCAACACAGAAACAGGCTACCTAAATATGGTTCCCAATGAGAGACAATGACTAACACCTGCCTCTGATTGAGAACCATATCAGGACCAAACATAGAAATAGAGAAAACCAGACCCACAACATAGAATGCCCACCCAACTCACGTCCTGACCAAACACTAAAACAAGGAAAACACATACGAACGATGGACAGAACGTGACACCCGAGCCCGTACGGGAGTTGTAGCGATGAGACAAGACAGTAACTGATAACTGATTGGATACTACGAAAAAGGGGGTAAAAAAAAAGAAACGTTTTAATAAAAAAGCGAATTAGTGATTCGTAGCGTTAAAATGGATTTTCTGGCAGATGCATGCTACGTTTGGCTCGGTTTGGGGGTCCGCGGACCAACGCAGTCTAATCTTAAACATTTTGAATCGGGAACGATGCGCATCAGTGAATCGGTACATCCTTTCCCGAGACCCAAGTACAAAAAAACAACTGGGCCAGACCCTTGGGTAAAGTTTAAATTTCAGACCCCAAACCCTATTGGTCCCAGGTCAGAGGTTAATTGGGTCCACCCGTTTTTAAGACCTCTACCTCATAGAGCAGCTCTTGGTGCTGGATCGTTTTGGGCTTGTCGGAAATGTGCAGAGGAGCGTTAAGCTTCTCCTCAAGGTTTCCTGTCTGACAAGAACACAAACACCCACACCCCAAAACACAACAAACACACACACCCCAAAACACAACAAACACCCACACCCCAAAACACGGTCTCTCTGTGCTCTGTGGTCTCTCTGTGCTCTCTCTGTGCTGTCTCTGTGGTCTCTCTGTGCTCTCTCTGTGCTGTCTCTCTGTGGTCTCTCCCTGTGGTCTCTCTGTGGTCTCTCCCTGTGGTCTCTCTATGTTCTCTCTGTGGTCTCTCTGTGCTCTCTCTGTGCTCTCCCTATGGTCTCTCCCTGTGGTCTCTCTGTGCTCTCTCTGTGCTCTCCCTGTGGTCTCTCTGTGGTCTCTCTATACTCTCTATCTGTGCTCTCTCTCTGTAGTCTCTCTGTGTGTGAACAAGAGAAGTCCATCTGTATGAGATGAGAGGGAGAGAGATAGTGTGTGAGAGAGAGGGAGAGAGGGCGAGAGAGAGCGAGAGAGAGAGAGAGAGAGAGAGAGAGAGAGAGAGAGAGAGAGAGAGAGGAAAGAGAGGAGAGAGAGAGAGAGAGAGGGAAAGAGAGGGAGAGAGAGAGAGAGAGAGAGAGAGAGAGGGCGAGAGAGAGAGAGAGAGAGAGAGAGAGAGAGAGAGAGAGAGAGAGAGGGAGAGAGAGGAGAGGGAGAGAGAGAGAAAAGCATCTATGTGATTATTCCAGGAGAACGTCTCAGCAGCATGGAAATATTTCTGCTCTTGGAAAAACATTCAGACTTCGAGGAAAAACTCACAAACGTGCGGTTTATTGCACCCAGACACTGTGGGCTTAGCCAAAACAGGGGCGCCCATTTTGTCCTACCTATAACTCAGTCTATTTATTCACCGTAGTTTATGTTTAGAGTGTTATAGGAAATAGGTGGAATTGCTGCCTGCCATATGGCTGGGGAAATGGGATACGTCCCAAATGGCACCCTAATTCCCTATAGTGTGCACTACTTTTGACCAGAGCCCTATTCCCTATAGTGTGCACTACTTTTGACCAGGACCCTGGCCTTTACAGGGAATAGGGTGCCATTTAGGACTCAGCATGGAGTTCCCCTCACACACAACAACCTGGAAGGAAACCAACTGTTTTTCTTTACTTCAACCTACATAGCTACTGACTGACTGTTTTCTTTCAACCTACCTAGCTGCTGACTGACTGACTGTTTTCTTTCAACCTACCTAGCTTTGACTGACTGTTTTCTTTCAACCTAGCTAGCTGCTGACTGACTGGCTGTTTTCCTTCAACCTAGCTAGCTAGCTACTGACTGACTGTTTTTCTTCAACCTAGCTAGCTAGCTACTGACTGACTGTTTTCCTTCAACCTAGCTAGCTGCTGACTGACTGGCTGTTTTCCTTCAACCTAGCTAGCTGCTGACTGACTGACTGTTTTCCTTCAACCTAGCTAGCTACTGACTGACTGGCTGTTTTCCTTCAACCTAGCTAGCTGCTGACTGACTGACTGTTTTCTTTCAACCTTGCTGCTGACTGACTGACTGACTGAGGAGTTTATTGATTGGTATGAACAGGAGATGTAAATGTTGTCCATGTTTCCAGAACGCCCAATGCCTGTGCTATGTCTGGGCAGGGTGTTACATTGAAAGTGACAGATTTAAATTTTTCCCCAAATGGACGCTTTTTCTCTCCGTGTGATCATACGTTTTACACTTTAAGGCTAAAATTACATTTTTTTACATCCATTTAATATTTATTTTCAAAAGTAAACATAACAATGTCTAAAACTTTATTAAAACTTATTTTTTCTTTAGTTTATCATATTACCGTCATCTACATTTGAATTAATTTTAACCACTTTCTAATGGACAAACATCAAAGATTTATTTATTTATTTTATTTAAAAACCACATTTCATAGAGTGTGTTACAAACTGGACTTTATTTACTAACTTACTTTGAAGAGATTGTGGCCTTGAGTTTAAAATAGGCGTTTTGACATTTGGTAGTCCAAATTCAGTGGACTTGACATGAACTGCCATTTCCTGAAAGTCAAGACTCCTCCCACATTTTTTTCTCAGTTTCAGAAGCATCTGCATTCACCTTGCAACCAACTCATTGGCCTTGTGGTCAGAGATCCTAACCAGCTCTCACTGTCAGAGTCGTATACCATCACCTATACCATCACCTATACCATCACCTATACCACCACCTATACCACCACCTATACCACCACCTATACCATCACCTATACCATCACCTATACCATCACCTATACCATCACCTATACCACCACCTATACCATCACCTATACAACCACCTATACCATCACCTATACAACCACCTATACCCACCTACCACCACCTACCTATACCACCCTATACCATCACCTATACCATCACCTATACCATCACCTATACCATCACCTATACCACCACCTATACAACCCACCATCACCTATACCATCACCTCACCTATACCATCATCACCTATACCCATCACCTATACAACCACCTATACCATCACCTATACCATCACCTATACCATCACCTATACCATCACCTACCACCACCTATACAACCACCTATACCATCACCTATACAACCACCTATACAATCACCTATACAACCACCTATACCATCACCCACCTATACAACCACCTATACAACCACCTATACAACCACCTATACAATCACCTATACAACCACCTATACAACCACCTATACAACCACCTATACAACCACCTATACAACCACCTCACCTATACAACCACCTATACAACCACCTATACAACCACCTATACACCACCTATACAACCACCTATACAACCACCTATACCATCAACCACCTATACAACCACCTATACAACCACCTATACAACCACCTATACAACCACCTATACAACCACCTATACAA
>NW_026282551.1:0-5000 GCF_023373465.1 Oncorhynchus keta | reverse complement strand
GCTGGTTAACACCCTCCATCCATCCCACTGCTGGTTAACACCCTCCATCCATCCCACTGCTGGTTAACACCCTCCATCCCACTGCTGGTTAACACCCTCCATCCATCCCACTGCTGGTTAACACCCTCCATCCATCCCACTGCTGGTTAACACCCTCCATCCATCCCACTGCTGGTTAACACCCTCCATCCATCCTACTGCTGGTTAACACCCTCCATCCATCCCACTGCTGGTTAACACCCTCCATCCATCCCACTGCTGGTTAACACCCTCCATCCATCCCACTGCTGGTTAACACCCTCCATCCATCCCACTGCTGGTTAACACCCTCCATCCATCCCACTGCTGGTTAACACCCTCCATCCATCCCACTGCTGGTTAACACCCTCCATCCATCCCACTGCTGGTTAACACCCTCCATCCATCCCACTGCTGGTTAACACCCTCCATCCATCCCACTGCTGGTTAACACCCTCCATCCATCCCACTGCTGGTTAACACCCTCCATCCATCCCACTGCTGGTTAACACCCTCCATGCTGGTTAACACCCTCCATCCATCCCACTGCTGGTTAACACCCTCCATCCATCCCACTGCTGGTTAACACCCTCCATCCATCCCACTGCTGGTTAACACCCTCCATCCATCCCCACTGCTGGTTAACACCCTCCATCCATCCCACTGCTGGTTAACACCCTCCATCCATCCCACTGCTGGTTAACACCCTCCATCCATCCACTGCTGGTTAACACCCTCCATCCATCCTACTGCTGGTTAACACCCTGCCACCCTCCATCCATCTGCTGGGTTAACACCCTCCATCCATCCACTGCTGGTTAACACCCTCCATCCATCCCACTGCTGGTTAACACCCTCCATCCATCCCACTGCTGGTTAACACCCTCCATCCATCCCACTGCTGGTTAACACCCTCCATCCATCCTACTGCTGGTTAACACCTCCATCCATCCATCCACCCTCCACTCCCACTGCTGGTTAACACCCTCCATCCATCCCACTGCTGGTTAACACCCTCCATCCATCCCACTGCTGGTTAACACCCTCCATCCATCCCACTGCTGGTTAACACCCTCCATCCATCCTACTGCTGGTTAACACCCTCCATCCATCCTACTGCTGGTTAACACCCTCCATCCATCCCACTGCTGGTTAACACCCTCCATCCATCCCACTGCTGGTTAACACCCTCCATCCCACTGCTGGTTAACACCTCCATCCATCCCATGCCACCCTCCATCCATCCTGCTGGTTAACACCCTCCATCCATCCCACTGCTGGTTAACACCCTCCATCCATCCCACTGCTGGTTAACACCCTCCATCCATCCCACTGCTGGTTAACACCCTCCATCCATCCCACTGCTGGTTAACACCCTCCATCCATCCCACTGCTGGTTAACACCCTCCATCCATCCCACTGCTGGTTAACACCCTCCATCCATCCCACTGCTGGTTAACACCCTCCATCCATCCCACTGCTGGTTAACACCCTCCATCCATCCCACTGCTGGTTAACACCCCATCCATCCACTGCTGGTTAACACCCTCCATCCATCCCACTGCTGGTTAACACCCTCCATCCATCCCACTGCTGGTTAACACCCTCCATCCATCCCACTGCTGGTTAACACCCTCCATCCATCCCACTGCTGGTTAACACCCTCCATCCATCCCACTGCTGGTTAACACCCTCCATCCATCCCACTGCTGGTTATCCATCCCACTGCTGGTTAACACCCTCCATCCATCCCACTGCTGGTTAACACCCTCCATCCATCCCACTGCTGGTTAACACCCTCCATCCATCCCACTGCTGGTTAACACCCTCCATCCATCCCACTGCTGGTTAACACCCTCCATCCATCCCACTGCTGGTTAACACCCTCCATCATCCCACTGCTGGTTAACACCCTCCATCCATCCACTGCTGGTTAACACCCTCCATCCATCCCACTGGTTAACACCCTCCATCCATCCACTGCTGGTTAACACCCTCCATCCATCCCACTGCTGGTTAACACCCCATCCATCCCACTGCTGGTTAACACCCTCCATCCATCCCACTGCTGGTTAACACCCTCCATCCATCCCACTGCTGGTTAACACCCTCCATCCATCCCACTGCTGGTTAACACCCTCCATCCATCCCCATCTGGTTAACACCCTCCATCCATCCCACTGCTGGTTAACACCCTCCATCCATCCCACTGCTGGTTAACACCCTCCATCCATCCCACTGCTGGTTAACACCCTCCATCCATCCCACTGCTGGTTAACACCCTCCATCCATCCCACTGCTGGTTAACACCCTCCATCCATCCCACTGCTGGTTAACACATCCCTACTGCTGGTTAACACCCTCCATCCATCCACTGCTGGTTAACACCCTCCATCCATCCCCATCTGCTGGTTAACACCCATCCATCCCACTGCTGGTTAACACCCTCCATCCATCCTACTGCTGGTTAACACCCTCCATCCATCCCACTGCTGGTTAACACCCTCCATCCATCCCACTGCTGGTTAACACCCTCCATCCATCCCACTGCTGGTTAACACCCTCCATCCATCCCACTGCTGGTTAACACCCTCCATCCATCCCACTGCTGGTTAACACCCTCCATCCATCCACTGCTGGTTAACACCCTCCATCCATCCCACTGCTGGTTAACACCCTCCATCCATCCCACTGCTGGTTAACACCCTCCATCCATCCCACTGCTGGTTAACACCTCCATCCATCCCACTGCTGGTTAACACCCCACTCCATCCATCCATCCCACTGCTGGTTAACACCCTCCATCCATCCTACTGCTGGTTAACACCCTCCACCCCACTGCTGGTTAACACCCTCCATCCATCCCACTGCTGGTTAACACCCTCCATCCATCCCACTGCTGGTTAACACCCTCCATCCATCACTGCTGGTTAACACCCTCCATCCATCCTACTGCTGGTTAACACCCTCCATCCATCCCACTGCTGGTTAACACCCTCCATCCATCCCACTGCTGGTTAACACCCTCCATCCATCCCACTGCTGGTTAACACCTCCATCCATCCCACTGCTGGTTAACACCCTCCATCCATCCCACTGCTGGTTAACACCCTCCATCCATCCCACTGCTGGTTAACACCCTCCATCCATCCCACTGCTGGTTAACACCCTCCACCCCACTGCTGGTTAACACCCTCCATCCATCCCACTGCTGGTTAACACCCTCCATCCATCCCACTGCTGGTTAACACCCTCCATCCATCCCACTGCTGGTTAACACCCTCCATCCATCCTACTGCTGGTTAACACCCTCCATCCATCCCACTGCTGGTTAACACCCTCCATCCATCCTACTGCTGGTTAACACCCTCCATCCATCCTACTGCTGGTTAACACCCTCCATCCATCCCACTGCTGGTTAACACCCTCCATCCATCCTACTGCTGGTTAACACCCTCCATCCATCCTACTGCTGGTTAACACCCTCCATCCATCCCACTGCTGGTTAACACCCTCCATCCATCCCACTGCTGGTTAACACCCTCCATCCATCCCACTGCTGGTTAGCACCCTCCATCCATCCCTACTGCTGGTTAACACCCTCCATCCATCCCACTGCTGGTTAACACCCTCCATCCATCCCACTGCTGGTTAACACCCTCCATCCATCCACCCTCCACTGCTGGTTAACACCCTCCATCCATCCCACTGCTGGTTAACACCCTCCATCCATCCCACTGCTGGTTAACACCCTCCATCCATCCCACTGCTGGTTAACACCCTCCATCCATCCCACTGCTGGTTAACCCTCCATCCATCCCACTCCATCCATCCCACTGCTGGTTAGCACCCTCCATCCATCCTACTGCTGGTTAACACCTCCATCCATCCACTGCTGGTTAACACCCTCATCCATCCCACCATCCATCCATCCCACTGCTGGTTAACACCCTCCATCCATCCTACTGCTGGTTAGCACCTCCATCCATCCACTGCCATCCATCCATCCCACTGCTGGTTAACACCCTCCATCCATCCCACTGCTGGTTAACACCCTCCATCCATCCCACTGCTGGTTAACACCCTCCATCCATCCCACTGCTGGTTAACACCCTCCATCCATCCCACTGCTGGTTAACACCCTCCATCCATCCCACTGCTGGTTAGCACCCTCCATCCATCCCACTGCTGGTTAACACCCTCCATCCATCCCACTGCTGGTTAACACCCTCCATCCATCCCACTGCTGGTTAACACCCTCCATCCATCCCACTGCTGGTTAACACCCTCCATCCATCCCACTGCTGGTTAACACCCTCCATCCATCCCACTGCTGGTTAACACCCTCCATCCATCCCACTGCTGGTTAACACCCTCCATCCATCCCACTGCTGGTTAACACCCTCCATCCATCCCACTGCTGGTTAACACCCTCCATCCATCCATCCATCCTACTGCTGGTTAACACCCTCCATCCATCCTACTGCTGGTTAACACCCTCCATCCATCCACCCTCCATCTGCTGGTTAACACCCTCCATCCATCCCACTGCTGGTTAACACCCTCCATCCATCCTACTGCTGGTTAACACCCTCCATCCATCCCACTGCTGGTTAACACCCTCCATCCATCCCACTGCTGGTTAACACCCTCCATCCATCCTACTGCTGGTTAACACCCTCCATCCATCCCACTGCTGGTTAACACCCTCCATCCATCCCACTGCTGGTTACACCCTCCATGGTCCCACTGCTGGTTAACACCCTCCATCCATCCACTGCTGGTTAACACCCTCCATCCATCCCACTGCTGGTTAACACCCCTCCATCCATCCCACTGCTGGTTAACACCTCCATCCATCCCACTGCTGGTTAGCACCCTCCATCCATCCTACTGCTGGTTAACACCCTCCATCCATCCCACTGCTGGTTAGCACCCTCCATCCATCCTACTGCTGGTTAACACCCTCCAACACCCTCCAT
>NW_026282550.1:0-4812 GCF_023373465.1 Oncorhynchus keta | reverse complement strand
CTCTCTCTCTCTCTCTCTCTCTCTCTCTCTCTCCCTCTCTCTCTCTCTCTCTCTCTCTCTCAAGTGAGGTAGACAAACATACAAAAAGGAATATATAAAGGAAAAACAACAAAATTAACAGTAAACATTACACATACAACAGTTTCAAACAGTAAAGACATTACAATGTCATATTATATATATATATATATATACATATATATATATATATATATATATATATATATATATATATATATATATACATACATATACATATATACACAATGTACAAATAATTAAAGGACACAAGATAAAATAAATAAGCATAAATATGGGTTGTATTTACAATGGTGTTTGTTCTTCACTGGTTGCCCTTTCTCGTGGCAACAGGTCACAAATCTTGCTGCTGTGATGGCACACTGTGAATTTCACCCAGTAGGTATGGGAGTTTTTCAAAATTGGATATGTTTTCGAATTCTTTGTGGATCTGTGTGATCTGGGGGAAATATGTCTCTCTAATATGGTCGCATTGGCCAGGAGGTTAGGGAAGTGCAGCCAGTTTCCACCTATTTTGTAAGCAGTGAGCACATAGCCTGTCTTCTTGAGAGCATGTCTGCCCACTACGGCGGCCTTTCTCAATAACGAGGCTATGCTCACTGAGTCTGTACATAGTCAAAGCTTTCCTTAATTTTGGGTCAGTCACAGTGGTCAGGTATTCTGCCGTCGTGTACTCTCTGTGTAGGCCAAATGCATTCTAGTTTGCTCTGTTTTTTTGTTAATTCTTTCCAATGTGTAAAGTACTATCTTTTGTTTTCTCATGATTTGGTTGGGCCTAATTGTGCTGTTTGTCCTGGGGTCTGTAGGGTGTGTTTGTGTTTGTGAACAGAGCCCCAGGACCAATTTGCTTAGGGACTCTTCTCCAGGTTCATCTCTGTTTGTGATGGCTTTATTATGGAAGGTTTGTGAATCGCCTTTTAGGTGGTTGTAGAATTTAATGGCTCTTTTCTGGATTTTGATAATTAGTGTAACGCCTAATTCTGCTCTTCTGCATGCATTATTTGGTGTTTTACGTTGTACACGGAGGATATTTTTGCAGAATTCTGCGTGGCAGAGTCTCAATTTGGTGTTTGTCCCATTTGTGAAGTCTTGGTTGGTGAGCGGACCCCAGACCTCACAACCATAAAGGGCAATGGGTTCTATGACTGAGTCATGTATTTTTAGCCAAATCCTACCTAGTATGTTGAAATTATGTTTCTTTTGATGGCATAGAATGCCCTTCTTGCCTTGTCTCTCAGATCGTTCACAGCCTTTGTGGAAGTTACCTGTGGCGCTGATGTTTAGGCCAAGGTATGTACCAGTTTTTTGTGTGCTCTAGGGCAACAGTGTCGAGATGGAATTTGTATTTGTGGTCCTGGTGACTCGACCTTTTTGGAGACACCATTATTTTGGTCTTACTGAGATTTACTGTCAGGCCCAGGTCTGACAGAATCTGTGCATAAGATCTCAGGTGCTGCTGTAGGCCCTCCTTGGTTGGTGACAGAAGCACCAGATCATCAACAAACAGCAGACATTTGACTCGGATTCTAGCAGGGGGAGGCCGGGTGCTGCAGACTTTTCTAGTGCCCGCGCCAGTTCGTTGATATATGTTGAAGAGGGTGGGGCTTAAGCTGCATCCCTGTCTAACCCCAACCCTGTGTGAAGAAATGTGTGTTTTTTGCCAATTTAACCGCACACTTGTTGTTTGTGTACATGGATTTTATAATGTCATATGTTTACCCCCAGCACACTTTCCATCAGTTTATATAGCAGACCTCATGCCAAATTGAGTCGAAGGCTTTTTTGAAATCAAAGCATGAGAAGACTTTGCCTTTGTTTTGGTTTGTTTGGTTGTCACTTAAGGTGTGCAGGTGAATACATGGTCTGTTGTACGGTAATTTGGTAAAAGCCAATTTGACATTTGCTCAGTACATTGTTTTCATTGAGGAAATGTACGAGTCTGCTGTTAATAATAATGCAGAGGATTTTCCCAAGGTTACTGTTGACACATATTCCACGGTAGTTATTGGGGTCAAATTTGTCTCCACTTTTGTGGATTGAGGTGATCAGTCCTTGGTTCCAAATATTGGGAAGATGCCAGAGCTAAGTATGATGTTAAAGAGTTTTAGTATAGCCAGTTGGAATTTGTTGTCTGTATATTTGATCATTTCATTGAGGATACCATCGACACCACAGGCCTTTTGGGTTGGAGGGTTTTTATTTTGTCCTGTAACTCATTCAATGTAATTGGAGAATCCAGTGGGTTCTGGTAGTCTTTAATAGTTGATTCTAAGATCTGTAGTTGATCATGTATATGTTTTTGCTCTTTGTTCTTTGTTATAGAACCAAAAAGATTGGAGAAGTGGTTTACCCAGACATCTCCATTTTGGATAGATAATTCTTCGTGTTGTTGTTTGTTTAGTGTTTTCCAATTTTCCCAGAAGTGGTTAGAGTCTATGGATTCTTCAATTGCATTGAGCTGATTTCTGACATGCTGTTCCTTCTTTTTCCGTAGTGTGTTTCTGTATTGTTTTAGTGATTCACCATAGTGAAGGCGTAGACTCAGGTTTTCCGGGTCTCTATGTTTTTGGTTGGACAGGTTTCTCAATTTCTTTCTTAGATTTTTGCATTCCTCATCAAACCATTTGTCATTATTGTTAATTTTCTTCGGTTTTCTATTTGAGATTTTTAGATTTGATAGGGAAGCTGAGAGGTCAAATATACTGTTAAGATTTTCTACTGCCAAGTTTACACCTTCACTATTACAGTGGAACGTTTTACCCAGGAAATTGTCTAAAAGGGATTGAATTTGTTGTTGCCTAATTGTTTTTTGGTAGGTTTCCAAACTGCATTCCTTCCACCTATAGCATTTCTTAATGTTACTCAGTTCCTTTGGCTTTGATGCCTCGTGGTTGAGTATTGCTCTGTTTAAGTAGACTGTGATTTTGCTGTGGTCTGATAGGGGTGTTAGTGGACTGACTGTGAACGCTCTGAGAGATTCTGGGTTGAGGTCAGTGATAAAGTAGTCTACAGTACTACTGCCAAGAGATGAGCTATAGGTGTATCTACCATAGGAGTCCCCTCGAAGCCTACCGCTGACTATGTACATACCCAGCGTGCGACAGAGCTGCAGGAGTTGTGACCCGTTTTTGTTGGTTATGTTGTCATAGTTGTGCCTAGGGGGCATATGTGGGAGGGGATGCTGTCACCTCCAGGCAGATGTTTGTCCCCCTGTGTGCTGAGGGTGTCAGGTTCTTGTCCGGTTCTGGCATTTAGGTCGCCACAGACTAGTACATGTCCCTGGGCCTGAAATGATTGATTTCGCCTCCAGGATGGAGAAGCTGTCTTCATTAAAATATGGGGATTCTAGTGGGGGATATAGGTAGCACACAGGAGGACATTTTTCTCTGTTAGGATAATTTCCTTTTGAATTTCTAGCCAAATGTAGAATGTTCCTGTTTTGATTAATTTAATGGAGTGAGTTAGGTCTGCTCTATACCAAATTAGCATACCCTGAGTCCCTTCCTGTTTCACACCTGGTAGTTTGGTGGATGGGACTACCAGCTCTCTGTAACCTAGAGGGCAACCAGTGGGTCCGTCTCCTCTATACCAGGTTTCTTGCAGGATGACAATGTCTGTGTTACCGATTTCTTTGGTGAAGTCCGGTTTCTGCTCTTTAGGCCAAAGGCAGATGACCTCAGGCCTTGGATATTCCAGGATGATATAGTGAAGGCTTTTTGTTCCATAGAATGTCCAATGTTGTTGGTCGTGTGGTTTGGCCTCAGGCCAGTAAGTGTGAGCAGAGCCTGCTGAGCATCTGGTACATGCTATTGGCTTGGGCGAGTGTGAGAGTGGGGGGTTGGGACTGTTTGCCCGCTCACTACCTGGGCGTATGTGTGGCTTCCATGTTGAGGCCCTCTTTGCGGGGGTGGGGTGCATGGGGTGGGCAGGAGTGGCATAGGTCTGATCTGAGGGGGCCTAAATGGGGTGTGGGCATGGTTGACGGGGGGTGTTGATTGGTTGGGGTGGGGTGTGGATGTGTCTGGGTGTACTGTGGTCTGGATGTAATTCCTCTTGGCGTGGGTCCTCTATGTGTAGGTCCAGGGGGGTCCTGCAGGTCTGGGAGGGTGTCTCGCTGGTCTGGGTGGAGAGTCTATTGATCTGTTGCTCCTGTGTGAAGTGTTGGGGATACGTTTGAGAGCGATGTCCTTTAGGGTCCTGGCAAAGGTGGGCACTGCTGCCTTTGTAGAGGTGGACCTGGTCATAGAGGCTGTTCAAGTCCAGGGTGGAGTGGTGGGCCAGAAAACATTTGGTTTTGAGGCACAGTCACGGAAATACTTGCGTTTACCCGCTGTATTGTGGCAGGGTGGAAGTCTTTTCGTGGTAGCAGGGTGGAGATAACCACTTGTGCGTTGGGGAAAGTAGAAGAAGCCTTTTCAATCACTCCCTTCAGTGCTGTTGCCACCCTTTCCTGCTGTGCTCTCAGGTCGTTTGTGCCTGTGTGTATTATTATGTGGCTGGGTGAACCTAGTTGGTCCTCAGACAGAAGGTCGAGGGCACGCTGGGTGTTTGGACACCAGAGTTTAGACACTATGTTTGGGAAAAGTTTTTTTCTTCTATATATTTCCCATTTGAGTCCATAAGTAGTACAATCTGTGTCTTGTGTTTGTCCTCAGTGGGTGAGGGGTTGTCAGAAGGGCTATCAGGGTGGCTGACAGGGGTGCTCGGAGGGGGTGAGAGCCGCTGGGCTTGTGGTTCTTCATTTGTCTGTTCTGCTGTGGTGTCGACTCTATG
>NW_026282549.1:0-1153 GCF_023373465.1 Oncorhynchus keta | reverse complement strand
TTGTATGCTTCTGCATAAATGATGTAACATGCCAGGGAGATGTGTATACTGTAGCTAAGAAAGTAATACCAAGTGTATGTTGTGTAGTAAGATGTTAGTAGCCCATGTGCCTCACCCTAATATTTTGGTCTTGTTTCACCTCTTAATTTTGCCTACTGTTCTGACTTGGTGGTTGACATGTAGCCTATAACCTGTTTTTGAGAAATGTAATCATTGAATATTGTAAGAGCTTTCATTGTCTGCTTATATGCCCCTTAATTTATCCTACAGTTCTGACTTGGCGTACAGGGAGAACACTGTAAGAGCAGCCCATGTTCTGAATTCTGTCGCTGTACATTTCAAAAGTGCTGAACAAATAGTTACATTGACTACGTCCGTCCTAGTTCGCTCATTAATGTCTTAATCGAAATTATGGTTTGCCTCTTATTGTCCCCTTATGCCATAGTTTGTACATCTCAAATGTCAGTAGAAACCACATTTGTTTAAGTAAGTCAGCCATGTTACTTTAAAAGACAGTAAATGAGGCTGAATGAACTGTTTCGTTGCCAGACATGGTTCCGCTGATAGCCAGGTGTAGCAGTGGTAAATTGATGGGACTATGCTGTTTGGTCAGCTTTATGTAACAGTTTGTGTTACAATTAATGTATTGTTTAGTAATGTGTTGTGTAGTGGATTTGCTGGCATGCATCCCACTTTTTAAAAGTTTTTATTTTAATCTTTATTTAACTCGTCAAGTCAGTTAAGAACAAATTCTTATTCACAATGACGGCCTACCCCGGCAAAACCCAGACGATGCTGGGCCAAATGTGTGCTTCCCTATGGCACTCCCAATCACGGTCAGATGTGATTTAGCCTGGCTTCGAACCAGGGACTGTAGTTATGCCTCTTGCACTGAGATGCAGTTCCTTAGACCGCTGCGCCACTCGGGAGCCCATGAAAGCTTTGCTCCCAATGTGAAGCAGGAGTTTGACGGCACAAGCAGGGAGCCCATTCAACAGAGATTTGAGAAATGTGTTGGTACTCTTCTCCAGATTTGTTCCTCACCACAAACCTGTCTCGAAGCTCGACAGACAATTTCTTCGTCCTCATTGCTTGGTTTTTGCTCTGACATGCACTGTCAACTGTGGAACCTTATATCGACAGGTGTGTGCTT
>NW_026282548.1:0-5403 GCF_023373465.1 Oncorhynchus keta | reverse complement strand
TTGTCTCAGGATGGTGAGTTGGTGGTTGAAGATATCCCTCTAGTGGTGTGGGGGCTGTGCTTTGGCAAAGTGGGTGGGGTTATATCCTTCCTGTTTGGCCCTGTCCGGGGGTGTCCTCGGATGGGGCCACAGTGTCTCCTGACCCCTCCTGTCTCAGCCTCCAGTATTTATGCTGCAGTAGTTTATGTGTCGGGGGCTAGGGTCAGTTTGTTATATCTGGAGTACTTCTCCTGTCCTATTCGGTGTCCTGTGTGAATCTAAGTGTGCGTTCTCTAATTCTCTCCTTCTCTCTTTCTTTCTCTCTCTCGGAGGACCTGAGCCCTAGGACCATGCCCCAGGACTACCTGACATGATGACTCCTTGCTGTCCCCAGTCCACCTGGCCATGCTGCTGCTCCAGTTTCAACTGGCCTGGGCCCTAGGACCATGTCCCAGGACTACCTGACATGAGGACTCCTTGCTGTCCCCAGTCCACCTGGCCATGCTCCTGCTCCAGTTTCAACTGTTCTGCCTTACTATTATTCAACCATGCTGGGTCATTTATGAACATTTGAACATCTTGGCCACGTTCTGTTATAATCTCCACCCGGCACAGCCAAAGAGGACTGGCCACCCCACATATGCTCTCTCTAATTCTCTCTTTCTTTCTCTCTCTCTCGGAGGACCTGAGCCCTAGGACAGTGCCCCAGGACTACCTGACATGATGGCTCCTTGCTGTCCCCATTCCACCTGACTGCTGCTGCTCAGTTTCAACTGTTCTGCCTTATTATTATTCGACCATGCTGGTCATTTATGAACATTTGAACATCTTGGTCATGTTCTGTTATAATCTCTACCCGGCACAGCCAGAAGAGGACTGGCCACCCCACATAGCCCGGTTCCTCTCTAGGTTTCTTCCTAGGTTTTGGCCTTTCTAGGGAGTTTTTCCTAGCCACCGTGCTTTTACACCTGCATTGTTTGCTGTTTGGGGTTTTAGGCTGGGTTTCTGTACAGCACTTTGAGATATCAGCTGATGTACGAAGGGCTATATAAATAAATTTGATTTGATTTGATTTGATTTGCAACTTTTTCACTCCCGGACGCTTTATCTGGACACGATTCGTCAGGACCTCCAACAACCGAAGCTAAGTAGTAACATTAACATGATGCCTTCTAATTGCAGCCGCTGTGCTCGCCTTACGGCGAGGATAGCTGTACTGCAAGCCCAGCTTCAGAAACGCAATCGTTAGGCAAGGGTAATTTCAGTGTAGGAAAGGATGAAACAGCGTCTGTGCCACCAGTAAGTACAGATAGTAGTATAAATCCCTGGCACAGTCCCCGCAGCCGGACAACTTTCTCACGGTTTCTGGAAGGAAATGCTGTAGGAACGCTCAACCGGTGTCGCTCATTCAGCAGACAGAAACTTTCAACGGTTCTCCCCATTAAGCAGCGGAGTTTGATCAGAAGGCAGGTCTTCTCTGGTCTCTACTCCTCCCGTTACGAGTCTGAGACGCCGAAGCTTCCCCTACATTAGCTCTGACAAATTGAAAACTCTAGTCATTGGCGACTCCATTACCCGCAGTATTAGACTTAAACAGAATCATCCAGCGATCATACACTGCTTTACCAGGGGGCAGGGCTACCGACGTTAAGGCTAATCTGAAGATGGTGCTGGCTAAAGCTAAAACTGGCGAGTGTAGAGAGTATAGAGATATTGTTATCCGTCGGCACCAACGATGTTAGGATGAAACAGTCAGAGATCACCAAGGCGCAACATGGCTTATGGTGCACCATCAGCTAGAAGATGTGTCGGCATCAGTAATTGTCTCTGGCCCCTCCCCAGTTAGGGAGTGATGAAGCTCTACAGCAGAGTCTCACAACTCAGTAAGCTGGTTGAAAACTGTTTTCTGCCCTCCCAAGATGGAATTTATGGAGAATGGTGGCCCTCTTTCTGGGACTCACCCCACAAACAGGACCAAGCCTGACACTGCTGAGGGTGACGGACTCCATCCTAGCTGGAGGGGTGCTCTCATCTTGTACCTGCCAACATAGACAGGGCTCCTAACTCCTCTAGCTCCACAATGAAATAGGGTGCAGGCCAGGCAGCAGGCTATTAGCCAGCCTGCCAGCATAGTGAGTCTGCCACTAGCATAGTCAGTGTAGTCAGCTCAGCTATCACCATTGAGACCGTGTCTGTGCCTCGACCTAGGTTGGGCAAAACTAAACATGGCGGTGTTAAGCTAGCAATCTCACTAGGATAAAGACCACCTCCATTCCTGTCATTACTGAAAGAGATCATGATACCTCACATCTCAAAATAGGGCTACTTAATGTTAGATCCCTTACTTCAAAGGCAATTATAGTCAATGAACTAATCACTGATCATAATCTTGATGTGATTGGCCTGACTGAAACATGGCTTAAGCCTGATGAATTTACTGTGTTAAATGAGGCCTCACCTCCTGGCTACACTAGTGACCATATCCCCCGTGCATCCCGCAAAGGCGGAGGGTGTTGCTAACATTTACGATAGCAAATTTCAATTTACAAAAAAAAATGTTTTAGTCTTTTGAGCTTCTAGTCATGAAATCTATACAGCCTACTCAATCACTTTTTATAGCTACTGTTTACAGGCCTCCTGGGCCATATACAGCGTTTCTCACTGAGTTCCCTGAATTCCTATCAGACCCTTGTAGTCATTGCAGATAATATTCTAATCTTTGGTGACTTTAATATTCACATGGAAAAGTCCACAGACCCACTCCAAAAGGCTTTTGGAGCCATCATCGACTCAGTGGGTTTGTCCAACATGTCTCTGGACCCACTCACTGTCACAGTCATACGCTGGACCTAGTTTTGTCCCATGGAATAAATGTTGTGGATCTTAATGTTTTCCTCATAATCCTGGACTATCGGACCACCATTTTATTACGTTTGCAATTGCAACAAATAATCTGCTCAGACCCCAACCAAGGAACATCAAAGTCGTGCTATAAATTCACAGACAACACAAAGATTCCTTGATGCCCTTCAGACTCCCTCTGCCTACCCAAGGACGCCAGAGGACAAAAATCCGTTAACCACCTAACTGAGGATCTCAATTTAACCTTGCGCAATACCCTAGATGCAGTTGCACCCCTAAAAACTAAAATGTCTCATAGAGAAACTAGCTCCCTGGTACACAGAAAATACCCGAGCTCTGAAGCAAGCTTCCAGAAAATTGGAACGGAAATGGCGCCACACCAACTGGAAGTCTTCGACTAGCTTGGAAGGACGGTACCGTGCAGTACCGAAGAGCCCTTACTGCTCGATCGTCCTATTTTCTAACTTAATTGAGGAAAATAAGAACAATCCGAAATTCCTTTTTGATACTGTGGCAAAGCTAACTAAAAAGCAGCATTCCCCAAGAGGATGACTTTCACTTTAGCAGTGATAAATTCATGAACTTCTTTGAGGAAAAGATTATGATTATTAGAAAGCAAATTACGGACTCCTCTTTAAACCTGCGTATTCCTCCAAACCTCAGTTGTCCTGAGTCTGCACAACTCTGCCAGGACCTAGGATCAAGAGAGACGCTCAAGTGTTTTAGTACTATATCTCTTGACACAATGATGAAAATAATCATGGCCTCTAAACCTTCAAGCTGTATACTGGACCCTATTCCAACTAAACTACTGAAAGAGCTGCTTCCTGTGCTTGGCCCTCCTATGTTGAACATAATAAACGGCTCTCTATCCACTGGATGTGTACCAAACTCACTAAAAGTGGCAGTAATAAAGCCTCTCTTGAAAAAGCCAAACCTTGACCCAGAAAATATAAAAAACTATCGGCCTATATCGAATCTTCCATTCCTCTCAAAGATTTTAGAGAAGGCTGTTGCGCAGCAACTCACTGCCTTCCTGAAGACAAACAATGTATACGAAATGCTTCAGTCTGGTTTTAGACCCCATCATAGCACTGAGACGGCACTTGTGAAGGTGGTAAATGACATTTTAATGGCATCGGACCGAGGCTCTGCATCTGTCCTCGTGCTCCTAGACCTTAGTGCTGCTTTTGATACCATCGATCACCACATTCTTTTGGAGAGATTGGAAACCCAAATTGGTCTACACGGACATGTTCTGGCCTGGTTTAGGTCTTATCTGTCGGAAAGATATCAGTTTGTCTCTGTGAATGGTTTGTCCTCTGACAAATCAACTGTACATTTCGGTGTTCCTCAAGGTTCTGTTTTAGGACCACTATTGTTTTCACTATATATTTTACCTCTTGGGGATGTTATTCGAAAACATAATGTAAACTTTCACTGCTATGCGGATGACACACAGCTGTACATTTCAATGAAACATGGTGAAGCCCCAAAATTGCCCTCGCTAGAAGCATGTGTTTCAGACATAAGGAAGTGGATGGCTGCAAACTTTCTACTATTAAACTCGGACAAAACAGAGATGCTTGTTCTAGGTCCCAAGAAACAAAGAGATCTTCTGTTGAATCTGACAATTAATCTTAATGGTTGTACAGTCGTCTCAAATAAAACTGTGAAGGACCTCGGCGTTACTCTGGACCCTGATCTCTCTTTTGAAGAACATATCAAGACCATTTCGAGGACAGCTTTTTTCCATCTACGTAACATTGCAAAAATCAGAAACTTTCTGTCCAAAAATGATGCAGAAAAATTAATCCATGCTTTTGTCACTTCTAGGTTAGACTACTGCAATGCTCTATTTTCCGGCTACCCGGATAAAGCACTAAATAAACTTCAGTTAGTGCTAAATACGGCTGCTAGAATCCTGACTAGAACCAAAAAATTTGATCATATTACTCCAGTGCTAGCCTCTCTACACTGGCTTCCTGTCAAAGCAAGGGCTGATTTCAAGGTTTTACTGCTAACCTACAAAGCATTACATGGGCTTGCTCCTACCTACCTCTCTGATTTGGTCCTGCCGTACATACCTACACGTACGCTACGGTCACAAGACGCAGAGCCTCCTAATTGTCCCTAGAATTTCTAAGCAAACAGCTGGAGGCAGGGCTTTCTCCTATAGAGCTCCATTTTTATGGAACGGTCTGCCTACCCATGTCAGAGACGCAAACTCGGTCTCAACCTTTAAGTCTTTACTGAAGACTCATCTCTTCAGTGGGTCATATGATTGAGTGTAGTCTGGCCCAGGAGTGGGAAGGTGAACGGAAGGCTCTGGAGCAACGAACCGCCCTTGCTGTCTCTGCCTGGCCGGTTCCCCTCTTTCCACTGGGATTCTCTGCCTCTAACCCTGTTACGGGGCTGAGTCACTGGCTTGCTGGGGCTCTCTCGTGCCGTCCCTGGGGGGTGCGTCACCTGGGTGGGTTGATTCACTGTTGTGGTCGGCCTGTCTGGGTTGCCCCCCTTGGGTTGTACCGTGGCGGAGATCTTTGTGGGCTATACTCGGCC
>NW_026282547.1:0-829 GCF_023373465.1 Oncorhynchus keta | reverse complement strand
GGCTAGTTGGGAACAAGTTCTCATTTACAACTGCGACCTGACCAAGATAAAGCATAGCAGTGTGAACAGACAACAACACAGAGTTACCCATGGAGTAAACAATAAACAAATCAATAACACAGTATATTTTTTTTAAAGATTCTGTCAGGATTTTCCTGTGGTGAAGTAGAGGACCAAAACGCAGCATGGTTATATTGACTCATGTTTAATAAAAACAGATAAACATGAACACGACAAAACAATAAACGTGGAAAACCAAAAACAGCCCTATCTGGTGCAAAACACAGAGACAGGAACAATCACCCACAAACACACAGTGAAACCCAGGCTACCTAAGTATGATTCTCAATCAGAGACAACTAATGACACCTGCCTCTGATTGAGAACCATACTAGGCCGAAACATAGAAATACCCCAAAACATAGAAAAACAAACATAGACTGCCCACCCAATTCACACCCTGACCATACTAACTAATGACAAAACAAAGGAAATAAAGGTCAGAACGTGACAGAGTCTATATACATTGTGTGCAAAAGGCATGAGGAGGTAGGCGAATAATTACAATTTTGCAGATTAACACTGGAGTGATAAATTATCAGATGGTCATGTGCAGGTAGAGATACTGGTGTGCAAAAGAGCAGAAAAGTAAATAAATAAAAAACAGTATGGGGATGAGGTAGGAAAATTGGGTGGGCTATTAATACGTATTTATAACGTACAGCTGCAGCGATCGGTTAGCTGCTCAGATAGCAGATGTTTAAAGTTGGCGAGGGAGATGAAAGTCTCCAACTTCAGCGACATTTGCAAAGTGAGCTCAAGTGCATCC
>NW_026282546.1:0-2136 GCF_023373465.1 Oncorhynchus keta | reverse complement strand
AATCAAAAGACATTCAGGATTCATGTATTATTGTTTAGAAACATGTTATCTACTCACTTAGATAAAAAAATACTTACACTATGGTGTGGACTGAATACTCAATACAATCTACATCTGATACCTCACTGTCTAAATAGATATGGTGTGGACTGAATACTCAATACAATCTAAATCTGATACCTCACTGTCTAAATAGATATGGTGTGGACTGAATACTCAATACAATCTAAATCTGATACCTCACTGTCTAAATAGATATGGTGTGGACTGTATACTCAATACAATCTAAATCTGATTCCTCACTGTCTAAATAGATATGGTGTGGACTGTATACTCAATACAATCTAAATCTGATACCTCACTGTCTAAATAGATATGGTGTGGACTGTATACTCAATACAATCTAAATCTGATTCCTCACTGTCTAAATAGATATGGTGTGGACTGTATACTCAATACAATCTAAATCTGATACCTCACTGTCTAAATAGATATGGTGTGGACTGTATACTCAATACAATCTAAATCTGATACCTCACTGTCTAAATAGATATTCAGTTTGGACTGAATACTCAATACAATCTAAATCTGATTCCTCACTGTCTAAATAGATATGGTGTGGACTGTATACTCAATACAATCTAAATCTGATACCTCACTGTCTAAATAGATATGGTGTGGACTGTATACTCAATACAATCTAAATCTGATTCCTCACTGTCTAAATAGATATGGTGTGGACTGTATACTCAATACAATCTAAATCTGATACCTCACTGTCTAAATAGATATGGTGTGGACTGTATACTCAATACAATCTAAATCTGATACCTCACTGTCTAAATAGATATGGTGTGGACTGTATACTCAATACAATCTAAATCTGATACCTCACTGTCTAAATAGATATGGTGTGGACTGTATACTCAATACAATCTAAATCTGATACCTCACTGTCTAAATAGATATGGTGTGGACTGTATACTCAATACAATCTAAATCTGATACCTCACTGTCTAAATAGATATGGTGTGGACTGTATACTCAATACAATCTAAATCTGATACCTCACTGTCTAAATAGATATGGTGTGGACTGTATACTCAATACAATCTAAATCTGATACCTCACTGTCTAAATAGATATGGTGTGGACTGTATACTCAATACAATCTAAATCTGATACCTCACTGTCTAAATAGATATGGTGTGGACTGTATACTCAATACAATCTAAATCTGATACCTCACTGTCTAAATAGATATGGTGTGGACTGTATACTCAATACAATCTAAATCTGATACCTCACTGTCTAAATAGATATGGTGTGGACTGTATACTCAATACAATCTAAATCTGATACCTCACTGTCTAAATAGATATGGTGTGGACTGTATACTCAATACAATCTAAATCTGATTCCTCACTGTCTAAATAGATATGGTGTGGACTGTATACTCAATACAATCTAAATCTGATACCTCACTGTCTAAATAGATATGGTGTGGACTGTATACTCAATACAATCTAAATCTGATACCTCACTGTCTAAATAGATATGGTGTGGACTGTATACTCAATACAATCTAAATCTGATTCCTCACTGTCTAAATAGATATGGTGTGGACTGTATACTCAATACAATCTAAATCTGATACCTCACTGTCTAAATAGATATGGTGTGGACTGTATACTCAATACAATCTAAATCTGATACCTCACTGTCTAAATAGATATGGTGTGGACTGTATACTCAATACAATCTAAATCTGATACCTCACTGTCTAAATAGATATGGTGTGGACTGTATACTCAATACAATCTAAATCTGATACCTCACTGTCTAAATAGATATGGTGTGGACTGTATACTCAATACAATCTAAATCTGATACCTCACTGTCTAAATAGATATGGTGTGGACTGTATACTCAATACAATCTAAATCTGATACCTCACTGTCTAAATAGATATGGTGTGGACTGTATACTCAATACAATCTAAATCTGATTCCTCACTGTCTAAATAGATATGGTGTGGACTGTATACTCAATACAATCTAAATATGATACCTCACTGTCTAAATAGATATGGTGTGGACTGTAGCTTACTCAATACAATCTAAATCTGATTCCTCA
>NW_026282545.1:0-4214 GCF_023373465.1 Oncorhynchus keta | reverse complement strand
CTACTACAACAATTGCATACCACGAAATGGGTAAAATTAAGGGGTAAAAAATAAAAAATTAAAAACATGAATTAATACATTGTGCCCCTGGCCTGAGAGGGAGAAATTTCAATATGTAGCTAGATGTACAAGGCTAATGTTAACTTGCAGATGAATGGAAGTTAGGCTAGCGAGCAAGCACTTAGCCAGGTAGTCAAGGGCAACAAAAAATAAAGCATGTATTGTATGACAGAGTAATAGACCATTTAGTCAAGTGTTGTTGTGCATTAGTTTACTCCAATTGGGGAAGGGTGGTAGTTAATTCGGAAAAAGTATTCAGACCCCTTGACTTTTTTCATTATTTTATGTTACAACCTTATTCAAAATGTATTTATAAAATAAATCAATCAATCTACACAAATACCCAATAGTGACAAAGTTAAAACAGGTTTTATACATTTTTTGCAAATGTATAAAAATAAAACACCATATTTAAAAAATTATTCAGACCCTTTACTCAGTACTTTGTTGAAGAACTTTTTGAAGCGTTACAGCCTCGAGTCTTCTCCGGTATGGAGCTACATGTTTGGCACCCTGTATTTGGGGAGAGTATCTCACATTCTTCTCTGCAAATCCTCTCAACCTATATCAGGTTGGATGGAAGAGTGTCGCTGCACAGCTATTTTCAGGTCTCTCAAGAGATGTTTGATCGGGTTCAAGTCCCGGGCTCTGGTTGGGCCAATCAAGGACATCTCAGAGACATGTCTCCAAGCCACTCCTGCACTGTCTTGGCTGTGTTTAGGTTCGTTGTCCTGTTGGAAGGGGAACCATCTCCCCAGTCTGAGTCCTGAGCGCTCTGGAGCTGGTTTTCATCAAGGATCTCTTTGTACTTTGCTACCACCACCATGCATCACCGTAGATATGGTGACAGGTTTCCTCCAGACGTGATACTTGGCATTCAGGTCAAAGAGTTCAATCTTGGTTTCATCAGAGCAGAAATCTTGTTTCTCATGGTCTGAGAGTCCTTTAGGCGATCTGTTGGCAAACTCAAGCGGGCTGTCATGTGCCTTTTACTGAGGAGTGGCTTCAGTCTGGCCACCTCTACCATAAAGGCCTGATTGGTGGAGTACTGCAGAGATGGGTTGTCCTTCTGGAAGGTTCTCCCATCTCCACAGAGAACTCAGAGCTCTGTCAGGGGACCATGGGTTCTTGGTCACCTCCCCTGACAAAGGCCATTCTCCCCCGATTGCTCAGTTTGGCCGGGCGGCCAGCTCTTGGAAGAGTCGTGGTGGTTCAAACTTCTTCCATTTTAAGAATGATGGAGGCCACTGTTGTTGTGGACCTTCAATGCTGCAGATGTTTTTTGGTACCCTTTCCCAGATCTGTGCCTCGACACAATCCTGTCTCGGGGCTCTAAGGACAATTTCTTTGACCTCATGGCTTGATTTTGCACTGACATCCACTTTCAAATCAAATCAAACTTTATTTGCGCGAAGTGTAGACTTTACCATGAAATGCTTACTTTACCTGCCCTTAACCAAAAGTGCAGTTCAAGAAGAAGACAATATAGGCTAAAATGTAGGCTAAAATAAAAAGTAATAATAAAAAGTTTTTAATTGTATAGGCTTTCCTCTGACATCGCCCATTATATGGGTCCTGGATGGCAGTAAGTTTGGCCCCAGTGATGTACTGGGCCGTTCGCATTACCCTCTGTAGAGCCTTATGGTCAGATGCCGAGCAGTTCCCATACCAGGCGGTTATGCAAACCGGTCAGGATGCTCGAAGGTGCAGCTGTAGAACCTTTTGAGGATCTGGGGCCCATGCCAAATCTTTCCAGTCTCCTGAGGGGTAAAAGTTTTGTTGTACCCTCTTCACGACTGTCTTGGTATATTTGGACCATGATAATTGGTTGGTGATGTGGACACCAAGGAACTTGAAACTCTTGACCCGCTCCATTATAGCCCCGTTGATGTAAATGGGGGCCTGTTCGGCCTGCCTTTTCCTGTAGTCCACGATCAGCTCATTTGTCTTGCTCACACTGAGGGAGAGGTTGTTGTCCTGGCACCACACAGCCAGTTCTCTGATATCCTCCCTATAGGCCGTCTCATCATTGGGGGGTTCAGGCCTACCACCGTTGTGTCATCAGCAAACTTAATGATGGTGTTGAGTCGTGATTGGACGCGCAATTGTGGGTGAACAGGGAATACAGGCGGGGACTAAGTACACATTCCTTAGGGGCCCCAATGTTAAGTATCAGCGTGGCAGACATATTGTTGCCTATTCTTACCACCTGGGGTGGCCCGTCAGGAAGTCCAGGATCCATGTGTAGAGGGAGGTGTTTAGTCCCAGAGTCCTTAGCCTAGTGATGAGCTTTGATGGTACTATGGTGTTGAACGCTGAGCTGTAGTCAATGAACAGCATTATCACATAGGTGTTCCCTTTGTCCAGGTGAGAAAGGGCGGTGCGGGAGTGCAATAGAGATTGCGACATCTGTGGATCTGTTGGGGCGACATGCGAATGGAGTGGGTCAAGGGTGTCCGGGAGGATGAGTTGATGTCCATGACCAGCCTTTCATGGCTGCCAACGTGAGTGCCACGGGGCGGGAATCATTTAGAGAGGTTACCTACACTTCCATGGGCACAGGACTATGGTGGTCTGCTTGAAACATGTAGGTATTACAGACTCGTTCAGGGAGAGGTTGACAATTTCAGTGAAGACACTTGACAGTTGGTCTGCGCATTCTTGAGTACACGTCCTGGTAATCCGTCGGGGCCCAGCATCTTTCTGAATATTGACCTGTTTAAAGGAGCGTTGAGAGCGTTATCACACAGTCATCCAGAACAGCTGGTGCTCATGCATGCTTCAGTGTTGCTTGCGAAGGGGCATAAAAGGCATTTAGCTCGTTTGGTAGGCTCGTGTCACTGGACAGCTCACATTTTGGTTTCCCTTTGTAGTCCATAATAGTTTTCAAGCCATGCCACATCCGCGAGCATCAAAGCCAGTGTAATATGATTAAATCTTAATCCTGTATTGACACTTTGCTTGTTTGATGGTTAGTCTGAGGGCATAGTGGGATTTCTTATAAGTGTCCGGATTAGTCTCCAGCTCCGCTTGAAAGTGGCAGCTCTATATATATGCCATTTAGCAGATGCTTTTATCCAAAGCGACTTACAGTCAGTCATGTGTGCATACATTCTACGATGGGTGGTCCCGGGAATCGAACCCACTACCCTGGCGTTACAAGCGCCATGCTCTACCAACTGAGCTACAGCTCCTTAACCTTCAGCTCGATGTGGATGTTGCCTGTAATCCATGGCTTCTGGTTGGGATATGTTCGTACAGTCAACGTGGAGACGACGTCATCGATGCACTTATTGATGAAGCCAATGACTGAGGTGAGGTATTCCTCAAAGCCATTGGATGAATCCGGAACATATTCCAGTCTGTGCTAGCAAAAACAGTCCTGGTGTAGCATCTGCGTCATCTGACCACTTCTGTATTGAGTGAGTCACTGGTACTTCCTGCTTTAGTTTTTGCTTGTAAACAGAAATCAGGAGGATAGAACTGTGGTCAGATTGGTCAAATGGAGGTCGTGGGAGAGCTTTGTATGTATCTCTGTGTGTGGAGTAAAGGTGGTCGAGGATTTTTCAGCCTTGGTTGCACATGTGACATGCTGGTAAAAGTTGGTAAAAATGATTTAAGTTTTCCTGCATTAAAGTCCCGGCCACTAGGAGTGCCACTTCTGGGTGAATATCTTCTTCTTTGCTTTTGGCCTTATAGAGTTGGTTGAGAGCGGTCTTAGTGCCAGCTTTGCTTTGTTGTGGTAAATAGATGGCTACGAATAACTCTCTTGGTAGATAGTGGGGTCGACAGCTTATCATAAGGTCCTCTACCTCAGGCAAGCAATACCTCGAGACTTCTTTAATATTAGACATCGCGCACCAGGTGTTATTGACAAAAGATACACATAAGGTCAACAGTGGGTCCTTAAATAGACAGCTGTGTGTCTTTCCAAATAAAATCAATTACATTTACCACAAGTGGGTTCCAATCAAGTTGTATAAACATCGCAAGGATGATCAATGGAAACAGGATGCACCTGAGCTCAATGTCGAGTCTCATAGCAAAGGGTCTGAATACTTATGTAAATAAAGTATTTCATTTTTGTAAAAATTAAAAAAATTGCAAAAATCTAAAAACCTGTTTTCGCTTTCTCATTATGTGTAGAATGATGT
>NW_026282544.1:0-19880 GCF_023373465.1 Oncorhynchus keta | reverse complement strand
TGCACCTAAATCAACCATTTATCGGATCATCAAGAACTTCAAGGAGAGCGGTTCCGGTTGGAGCGAGCGGTCGCATTACGCACTTCGCTCTGCAGGTTGTATAACTTTTTCATTACATTTCATTATAGTACAACGGTTGATTTGTCTAATCTTAGCAATTCTTCTTAGCTAGCTACATAGCCGTCCTTGTATCAGAGATAATTGCATAATTATCGTATTTCGTCAGCCCTAACGTAGCCTTCACTGCTATTCGCCCAGGAGCTAGCTAACGCTAGCTAACGCACCACAGATTAGCATCACTGTAGTGCTATTCACTCAACTGTACGACTTGATTAGTTTACTGTTAGCTAGCTACATAATCTTAGCCATTCTAGCTACATAATCTTAGCCATTCTTCTTAGCTAGCTACATAGCCGTCCTTGTATCAGAGATAATTGCATAATTATCGTATTTCGTATTTCGTCGCCCTAACGTAGCCTTCACTGCTATTCGCCCAGGAGCTAGCAACGCTAGCTAACGCACACAGATTAGCATCACTGTAGTGCTATTCACTCAACTGTACGACTTGATTAGTTCAGTGTTAGCTAGCTACATAGCTGTCTTTGTTTCCAAGATAATTGTGTAGTTTAGTGTGTGTAGCCTTGGAGTGATTATCTTAATTCACTGAGGTTCGCTAGCCAGCTATTTGTCGTCCTTAACGTAGGAGACTCTGCTAGCTAGCCAACGTCTACTGAATAGAACTCAACCGGTCGCATTCACAGGTAGTATCACATTTTCATTTCATTACAGTACAACGGTTTGATTTGTTTGATCGTAGCTAGCTACATAGCTAGCTACATAGCCGTCTTTGTTTCAAAGATAATTGTGTAGTCTAGAGCGATTTCCTAGGTTAGCTAGCCAGCTATTGTCGTTCTTTTAACTCAACGTAACGTAAACAACACTGCTAGCTAGCCAGCTAGCCCCGAATAGCAGCACTGTAGAAATTATTACACTCAACGGAACGACTTGATTAGTGTAGTGTCAACAACGCAGCTACTGCCAGCTAGCCTACTTTAGCAGTACTGTATCATTTTAATCATTTTAGTCAATAAGATTCTTGCTACGTAAGCCTAACTTTCTGAACATTCGAGGCGTGTAGTCCGCTTGTCATTCCAATTTCCTTGCATTAGCGTAGCCTTTTCTGTAGCCTGTCAACTATGTGTCTGTCTATCCCTGTTCTCTCCTCTCTGCACAGACCATACAAACGCTCCACACCGCGTGGCCGCGACCACCCTAACCTGGTGGTCCCAGCGCGTACGACCCACGTGGAGTTCCAGGTCTCCGGTAGCCTCTGGAACTGCCAATCTGCGGCCAACAAGGCAGAGTTCATCTCAGCCTATGCCTCCCTCCAGTCCCTTGACTTCTTGGCACTGACGGAAACATGGATCACCACAGATAACACTGCTACTCCTACTGCTCTCTCCTCGTCCGCCCACGTGTTCTCGCACACCCGAGAGCTTCTGGTCAGCGGGGTGGTGGCACCGGGATCCTCATCTCTCCCAAGTGGTCTTTCTCTCTTTCTCCCCTTACCCATCTGTCTATTGCCTCCTTTGAATTCCATGCTGTCACAGTTACCAGCCCTTTCAAGCTTAACATCCTTATCATTTATCGCCCTCCAGGTTCCCTCGGAGAGTTCATCAATGAGCTTGATGCCTTGATAAGCTCCTTTCCTGAGGACGGCTCACCTCTCACAGTTCTGGGCGACTTTAACCTCCCCACGTCTACCTTTGACTCATTCCTCTCTGCCTCCTTCTTTCCACTCCTCTCCTCTTTTGACCTCACCCTCTCACCTTCCCCCTACTCACAAGGCAGGCAATACGCTTGACCTCATCTTTACTAGATGCTGTTCTTCCACTAACCTCATTGCAACTCCCTCCAAGTCTCCGACCACTACCTTGTATCCTTTTCCCTCTCGCTCTCATCCAACACTTCCCACACTGCCCCTACTCGGATGGTATCGCGCCGTCCCAACCTTCGCTCTCTCTCCCCCGCTACTCTCTCCTCTTCCATCCTATCTTCTCTTCCCTCTGCTCAAACTTTCTCCAACCTATCTCCTGATTCTGCCTCCTCAACCCTCCTCTCCTCCCTTACTGCATCCTTTGACTCCCTATGTCCCCTATCCTCCAGGCCGGCTCGGTCCTCCCCTCCCCGCTCCGTGGCTCGACGACTCATTGCGAGCTCACAGAACAGGGCTCCGGGCAGCCGAGCGGAAATGGAGGAAAACTCGCCTCCCTGCGGACCTGGCATCCTTTCACTCCCTCCTCTCTACATTTTCCTCCTCTGTCTCTGCTGCTAAAGCCACTTTCTACCATTCTAAGTTCCAAGCATCTGCCTCTAACCCTAGGAAGCTCTTTGCCACCTTCTCCTCCCTCCTGAATCCTCCCCCCTCCCTCCTCCCTCTCTGCAGATGACTTCGTCAACCATTTTGAAAAGAAGGTCGATGACATCCGATCCTCGTTTGCTAAGTCAAACGACACCGCTGGTTCTGCTCACACTGCCCTACCCTATGCTCTGACCTCTTTCTCCCCTCTCTCTCCAGATGAAATCTCGCGTCTTGTGACGGCCGGCCGCCCAACAACCTGCCCGCTTGACCCTATCCCTCCTCTCTTCTCCAGACCATTTCCGGAGACCTTCTCCCTTACCTCACCTCGCTCATCAACTCATCCCTGACCGCTGGCTACGTCCCTCCCGTCTTCAAGAGAGCGAGAGTTGCACCCCTTCTGAAAAAACCTACACTCGATCCCTCCGATGTCAACAACTACAGACCAGTATCCCTTCTCTCTTTTCTCTCCAAAACTCTTGAGCGTGCCGTCCTTGGCCAGCTCTACCGCTATCTCTCTCAGAATGACCTTCTTGATCCAAATCAGTCAGGTTTCAAGACTAGTCATTCAACTGAGACTGCTCTTCTCTGTATCACGGAGGCGCTCCGCACTGCTAAAGCTAACTCTCTCTCCTCTGCTCTCATCCTTCTAGACCTATCGGCTGCCTTCGATACTGTGAACCATCAGATCCTCCTCTCCACCCTCTCCGAGTTGGGCATCTCCGGCGCGGCCCACGCTTGGATTGCGTCCTACCTGACAGGTCGCTCCTACCAGGTGGCGTGGCGAGAATCTGTCTCCTCACCACGCACTCTCACCACTGGTGTCCCCCAGGGCTCTGTTCTAGGCCCTCTCTTATTCTCGCTATACACCAAGTCACTTGGCTCTGTCATAACCTCACATGGTCTCTCCTATCATTGCTATGCAGACGACACACAATTAATCTTCTCCTTTCCCCCTTCTGATGACCAGGTGGCGAATCGCATCTCTGCATGTCTGGCAGACATATCAGTGTGGATGACGGATCACCACCTCAAGCTGAACCTCAGCAAGACGGAGCTCCTCTTCCTCCCGGGGAAGGACTGCCCGTTCCATGATCTCGCCATCACGGTTGACAACTCCATTGTGTCCTCCTCCCAGAGCGCTAAGAACCTTGGCGTGATCCTGGACAACACCCTGACGTTCTCAACTAACATCAAGGCGGTGTCCCGTTCCTGTAGGTTCATGCTCTACAACATCCGCAGAGTACGACCCTGCCTCACACAGGAAGCGGCGCAGGTCCTAATCCAGGCACTTGTCATCTCCCGTCTTGATTACTGCAACTCGCTGTTGGCTGGGCTCCCTGCCTGTGCCATTAAACCCCTACAACTCATCCAGAACGCCGCAGCCTGTCTGGTGTTCAACCTTCCCAAGTTCTCTCACGTCACCCCGCTCCTCCGCTCTCTCCACTGGCTTCCAGTTGAAGCTCGCATCCGCTACAAGACCATGGTGCTCGCCTACGGAGCTGTGAGGGAACGGCACCTCAGTACCTCCAGGCTCTGATCAGGCCCTACACCCAAACAAGGGCACTGCGTTCATCCACCTCTGGCCTGCTCGCCTCCCTACCACTGAGGAAGTACAGTTCCCGCTCAGCCCAGTCAAAACTGTTCGCTGCTCTGGCCCCCAATGGTGGAACAAACTCCCTCACGACGCCAGGACAGCGGAGTCAATCACCACCTTCCGGAGACACCTGAAACCCCACCTCTTCAAGGAATACCTAGGATAGGGTAAGTAAGGGTAGGTAATCCTTCTCCCCCAACAAGATTTAGATGCAAGTGGCTGTTCCACTGGTTGTCATAAGGTGTATGCACCAATTTGTAAGTCGCTCTGGATAAGAGCGTCTGCTAAATGACTTAAATGTAATGTAAATGTTGTGAAGAAGGCTTCAGGGCGCCCAAGAAAGTCCAGCAAGTGCCAGGACAGTCTCCGAAAGTTGATTCCAGCTGCAGGATCGGGCACCACCAGTACAGAGCTTGCTCAGGAATGGCAGCAGGTGGTGTGCATCTGCACGCACAGTGAGGTGAAGACTTTTGGAGGATGGCCTGGTGTCAGAAGGGCAGCAAAGCAGCCACTTCTCTCCAGGAAAACGTCAGGGACAGACTGATATTCTGCAAAAGGTAAAGGGATTGGACTGCTGAGGACTGGGGTAAAGTCATTTTCTCTGATGAATCCTTTTCCGATTGTTTGGGGAGTCTGGAAAAAAGCTTGTCTGGAGAAGACAAGGTGAGCTCTACCATCAGTACTGTGTCATGCCAACAGTAAAGCATCCTGAGACCATTCATGTGTGGGATTGCTTCTCAGCCAAGGGAGTGGGCTCATTCACAATTTTGCCTAAGAACACAGCCATGAATAGAGAATGGTACCAACACATCCTCTGAGAGCAACTTCTCCCAACCACCCAGGAACAGTTTGGTGACAAACAATGTCTTCTCCAGCATGATGGAGCACCTTGCCATAAGGCAAAAGTGATAACTAAGTTGCACGGGGAACAAAACATCGATATTTTGGGCCCATGGCCAGGAAACTCCCCAGACCTTAATCCTATTGAGAACTTGTGGTCAATCCTCAAGAGGCAGGTGGACAAACAAAAACCCACAAATTCTGACAAACTCCAAGCATTGATTATGCGACACTGGGCTGCCATCAGTCAGGTGTGGCCCAGAAGTTAATTGACAGCATGCCAGGGCTGATTAGAGAGGTCTTGATAAAGAAGGGTCAACACTGCAAATATTGACTCTTTGCATCAACTTCATGTAATTGTCAATAAAAGCCTTTGACACTTATGAAATGCTTGTAATTATGCTTCAGTATTCCATAGTAACGTCTGATGAAAATATCTAAAGACACTGAAGCAGCAAACTGTGGAAATTAATATTTGTCATTCTCAAAACTTTTGGCCACGACTGTACTTTGCCCAAGTCAGGGTAGACAGGGTTCTGGATGATTTCTGTCCTATCGGTCCTCAGAGGCCTGCTGCTTCTCTTCTGCTGACACGGCAGAAACAAGGGAATGTAATTATGTAGCCAGGAGTCCTTCAGAGAAATCCATCACCTGCTACACAGCATTCTGGGTAATGTGTTGCTGACTAACCCATGGGGTATACTTCCTCTCCTCTCATCCCTCTCTTCGTCCCTAAATCAGAAACCTGCATATCCTATTGACACCTCCCTGTCCATTACCATCACACACCCCTCTTCATCCCCTCCGCCCACACACACAGATAGTCCATCCTCGTCCACTTTACGGCCAGAGGGAGTTGGTGAAAAGGAATAGGTGTCTTAACTGCTATTAGTTACGGTATATCAATCAGTACTGCACATATCTGTCTACAGACGGTCCCTTGATTGACCTTTAACTCACAATGAGTCATCACACTAGTATATGATATGGGTCACACAATATCACACTAGTATATGATATGGGTCACACAATATCACAGTAGTATATGATATGGGTCACACAATATCACACTAGTATATGATATGGGTCACACAATATCACACTAGTATATGATATGGGTCACACAATATCACAGTAGTATATGATATGGGTCACACAATATTGTCATGCTATACTGTACCTCTCTATCCCATTTAATGGGCAGTCTAGTCTAGAGAGATCCTGGGCTGCTTCTCATTTAATGGGCAGTCTAGTCTACAGAGATCCTGGGCTGCTTCTCATTTAAAGGGCAGTCTAGTCTACAGAGATCCTGGGCTGCTTCTCATTTAAAGGGCAGTCTAGTCTACAGAGATCCTGGGCTGCTTCTCATTTAAAGGGCAGTCTAGTCTACAGAGATCCTGGGCTGCTTCTCATTTAAAGGGCAGTCTAGTCTACAGAGATCCTGGGCTGCTTCTCATTTAAAGGGCAGTCTAGTCTACAGAGATCCTGGGCTGCTTCTCATTTAAAGGGCAGTCTAGTCTACAGAGATCCTGGGCTGCTTCTCATTTAAAGGGCAGTCTAGTCTACAGAGATCCTGGGCTGCTTCTCATTTAAAGGGCAGTCTAGTCTACAGAGATCCTGGGCTGCTTCTCATTTAAAGGGCAGTCTAGTCTACAGAGATCCTGGGCTGCTTCTCATTTAAAGGGCAGTCTAGTCTACAGAGATCCTGGGCTGCTTCTCATTTAAAGGGCAGTCTAGTCTACAGAGATCCTGGGCTGCTTCTCATTTAAAGGGCAGTCTAGTCTACAGAGATCCTGGGCTGCTTCTCATTTAAAGGGCAGTCTAGTCTAGAGATCCTGGGCTGCTTCTCATTTAAAGGGCAGTCTAGTCTACAGAGATCCTGGGCTGCTTCTCATTTAAAGGGCAGTCTAGTCTACAGAGATCCTGGGCTGCTTCTCATTTAAAGGGCAGTCTAGTCTACAGAGATCCTGGGCTGCTTCTCATTTAAAGGGCAGTCTAGTCTACAGAGATCCTGGGCTGCTTCTCATTTAAAGGGCAGTCTAGTCTACAGAGATCCCTGGGCTGCTTCTCATTTAAAGGGCAGTCTAGTCTACAGAGATCTGGGCTGCTTCTCATTTAAAGGGCAGTCTAGTCTAGAGATCCTGGGCTGCTTCCCAAATAGCTCCCTAGTGTACTACTTTTGTACTACTTAAATGAAATGTATTATTATTATTATATATTTTAGTGCACTATACTGCCCTAATAGGGCGAAAAGAGCAGTAACTGCACATTTTCACAAAAAATGAGTTATTAAAAATATATATATATATATATATGTAATACTTGAAAAACATGCTTTATCATGTGTACAAATAACATGACGCAATTGTGTTGTATTATGGAGAGAATGGGCGGTCAGGTTTGCCGTAACTGTAAAAGGCATTCGCTGGCATTACTCACGTCAGTTACCACTCCTTCTGTAGCTCAGTTGGTAGAGCATGGCGCTTGTAACGCCATGGGGTAGTGGGTTCAATTCCGGGACCACCCATACGTAGAATGTATGCACACATGACTGTAAGTCGCTTTGGATAAAAGCGTCTGCTAAAATGGCATATATTACTTGGTTTAACTGAGCTTTGGGCTGCAGTGTCTACGGTAAACTTTGATATTATTTATTGTTCTTTGCTAATAAAAGTATCAAACTATATGACACTGACAGCCACATACAATTAAATATTCTAACACAAGTTTGTCAAAAAAAAAAAAACATTAATCGGCATGGAAATGTATTCCAGTGGCTGTACCAAGCAAAAAGGCAGTAACTGTCTTTTTTGGGGTCATAGGTCATGTCCCTGGTCAGGGTTAATGTGAACTTTAAAAAATGACCTCATAGTAAGACAACAGATAACCACATCTCCAATGATCTGCCTACAACTCATTCGGCTGGACAATAAAAAATAACTTTGAAGTAATTTTTCTCAGTTTCTCTCTATGAGCAGTTACTCCATAAAAAAAAGACATAATACGGTTTGCAACTGCACATGGGGACAAAGATCATACTTTTTGGAGAAATGTCCTCTGGTCTGATGAAACAAAAATAGAACTGTTTGGCCATAATGACCATCGTTGTGTTTGGAGGAAAAATGGGGAGGCTTGCAAGCCAAAGAACACCATCCCAACCGTGAAGCACGGTGGTGGCAGCATCATGTTGTGGGGGTTCCTGCTGCAGGAGGGACTGGTGCACTTCAAAATAGATGGCATCATGAGATAGGAAAATGATGTGGATATACTGATGCAACATCTCAAGACATCAGTCAGGAAGTTAAAGCTTGGTCGCAAATGGGTCTTCCAAATGGACAATCACCCCAAGCATATCTCCAAAGTTGTGGCAAAATGGCTTAAGGACAACAAAGTCCAGCTATTGGAGTGGCCATCACTAAGCACTGACCTCAATCCCATAGAACATTTGTGGGCAGGACTGAAAAAGCGTGTGTGAGCAAGGAGGCCTACAAACCTGACTCAGTTACACCAGCTCTGTCAGAATAGGCCAAACTTATTGCGGGAAGCTTGTGGATGAAACGTTTGACCAAAGTTAAACAATCTAAAGGTAATGCTAACAAATACTAATTGAGTGTACGTAAACTTCTGACCCACTGGGAATGTGATGAAATAAATAAAAAGCTGAAATAAATCATTCTCTCTACTATTATTCTGACATTTCACATTCTTAAAATAAAGTGGTGATCCTAACTGACCTAAAACAGGGATTTTTTAATAGGATTAAATGTCAGGAATTGTGAAAAAGCTAAGTTTAAATGTATTTGGCTAAGGTGTATGTAAACTTCCCGACTTCAACTGTATATGATTTTTATGGGTGTATGACAGAAGAGATCAGATCACTGTGTTTTCCCAGGCCTCATTGTTTTCAGTAGAAAGTTGTGATGGATTATGTAGTGATTTACCTGAAAGCCTCATCTTAGAATGAGACGATGGACCGACCGGAAGAGTGAGCTGAAATGACATTCTATTTCTATGGTAATAACTTTGGGGTCTTCTATGGCGGCTGCTCCTGTCCCAGACAAACAGATGGACACCTTGGGACCAGGATGTTACATAAATCCCATTACAGTCCAAAGCCTGGGCTGCGTTTCTACTGCCCTAAACTAACATATGGAATTGTTTTAAGATGGATTATTTAACTATTTGATTTTTAGGAACCTTGTAGGCATAAAAATATATATATATATTGATGAAACATTGAATTTGGTCTTTCTGCTATTAGCCCATAGAAACACATCGAATAACAGATTCATATATGGAAAAACAGATTCATCAAAAATATATCAAAACAATGTTTTGAAGTACCTGCAGAGATAAGAGAACTTATATAGCATATATATATATATATATATCCGTCGGTACAGTAAATTATTAGTATTATCATATATATATATATTGATGATGATAATAATAATTTACTGTGGAATGACATGTATACCTTCGGTGTGGAAAAATTCCCTATTCACTTCCATACATTTTTTGGCCCAGTAGCAGGTGTCTTTCAGTCCCGTGATATACTCTATTAGTGTGTATTCATAAAGCCCTTTCAACAGACATGTGGTCAGTCAGTCACCACTGTTGGTCTGGTCACTTACTCAGCATACGGACTATACTTGGAATAGGAAGAGGTATATACAGTGCATTCGGAAAGTATTCAGACCCCTTTAATTTCTGCACATTTTGTTACGTTACAGCCTTATTATAAACTTAAATTATTATAAAACTTAAATTGTGTCCCCCATCTATCTACACACACAACCCATAATGACGAATCAAAAACAGGTTTTATACATTTTGGCAAATTTGTTAAAAATTAAAAAACGATATGACATTTACATAAGTTTTCAGACCCTTTTACTCAGTACTTTGTTGAAGCACCTTTGTAGCTATTACAGCCTCGAAACTTCTTGGGTATGATGGTACGAGGGCCAAGGCACACCTGAATTTGTGGAGTTTCTCCCATTCCTTCCTGCAGATCCTCTCCAAGGTCTATCAGGTTGCATGAGAGCATTGCTGCACAGCCATTTTCAGGTCTCTCCAGAGATGTTCGGTTGGGTTCAAGTCTTGGCTCTTTTTGGGCCACTTAAGGCCATTCAGAGATTTGTCCGAAACCATTCCTGCCTGCGTTGTCTGGACTGTGTGCTTACAGGCATTGTCCTGTTGGAAGATGAACCTTCGCCCCAGTCTGAGGTCTTCAGTGCTATGGAGCAGGTTTTCATCAAGGATCTCTGTACTTTTAACTCCGTTCGTCTTTCCCTTGATCCTGACTAGTCTCTCAGTCCCTGCCGCTGAAAAACATTGCCACAGCATGATGCTGTCACCACCATGCTTCATTCAGGGGAAAGAGTTCAATCTGGATTTCATCAGACCAGAGAATATTGTTTCTCTGGTCTGGAGAGTCTTTATGTGCATTTTGCAAACTCCAAGCGGGCTTCCATGTGCCTTTTACTGAGGAGTGGATTCCATCTGGTCACTCTATCATAAAGGCCTGATTGGTGGAGTGCTGCAGAGATGGGTGACTTCTGGAGCTCTGTCAGAGTGACCATCAGGTTCTTGGTCACCTCCCTGACCAAGGCCCTTCTCCCCGATTTGCTCAGTTTGGCTGGGCAGCCAAATCTATGAATAGTCTTGGTGGTTTCAAACTTCTTCCATTTTTAATAATGATGGAGAACACTGTGTTCTTGGGGACCTTCGATGCTGCAGAAATATTTTGGTACCCTTCCTCAGATCTGTGCCTCGACCCAATCCTGTCTCGAACTCCTCACGGACAACTTCCTATGACGACATGGCTCGGATTTTTTTCTGACATGCACTGTGAAATGTGGGACCTTATATAGACAGGTGTGTTTCTTTCAAAATCATGTCCAATCAAGTTGTAGAAACATCTCAAGGATGATTAATGAAACAGGGTACAACTGAGCTCAATTTCGAGTCTCATAGCAAAGGGTCTGAATATTTATCTAAATAAGGTATTTCATTTTGCTACATACGCATACGCATACGTACATACATACGCACGCACGCACATACATACATACATACATACATACATACATACATACATACATACATACATACATACATACATACATGGGGGGTCAGGGAGAGGGAGGATGAAAGAGAGAGAGAGCTTGGACATGACACCAGGCACAGTGAGTCAGACGGACAGCACAAGAAGGAGAGAGTGACAACAGAAAGTAGCTACTGCCTGAAGGGGGCTACAGTATTGGCCAACAGAGTTGCTGTGCTGAGGAGAGAGTGGTACCCTACACTATCCTGTGCTACTGTTGCTGCTACGGCCATGGGGGACCAGGGTCCTGCTTCTCTCCATCTTAATGATTTCTTTCAACTGGTCCATGGGGCTGTCATCACTGGGGTGAGTGGCAAACCTTTCATTCATGTCCTGTGTGGAAATTTTAACTAATAGAGTTGTCATTGTGAAACGTACGATTGAAAGTAGAGAGAGACAGATGCAGAGAGAGTAGGGGTAATTAGAAGCAATTGGAAGGTAGAGAGAGAGATGCAGAGAGTAGGGGTCATTAGAGGTAGAGAGGAGTAGGGGTCGGTAGAAGGTAGAGAGTAGGGGTCATTAGAAGTGACAATTGGAAGGTAGAGAGAGAGATGCAGAGAGAGTAGGGGTCATTAGAAGTGACAATTGGAAGGTAGAGAGAGATGCAGAAGAGAGTAGGGGTCATTAGAAGGTAGAAGTAGGGGTCATTAAGTGACAATTGGAAGGTAGAGAGATGCAGAGAGTAGGGGTCATTAGAAGGTAGAGATAGGGGTCATTAGAAGTGACAGTTGAAGGCAGAGAGAGACAGATACAGAGAGTAGGGGTCATTAGAAGGTAGAGAGTAGGGATCATTAGAAGTGACAGTTGGAAGGCAGAGAGAGACAGATACAGAGAGAGTAGGGATCATTATAAGTGACAGTTGGAAGGTAGAGAGAGATGCAGAGAAAAGTAGGGATCATTAGAAGGTAGAGAGAGTAGGGATCATTAGAAGTGACAGTTGGAAGGTAGAGGAGATGCAGAGAAAGTAGGGATCATTAGAAGGTCGAGAGAGTAGGGATCATTAGAAGTGACAGTTGGAAGGTAGAGAGAGATGCAGAGAAAGTAGGGATCATTAGAAGGTAGAAGTAGGAGAGAGGGATCATAGATCATTAGAAGTAACAGTTGGAAGGTAGAGAGAGATGCAGAGAGAGTAGGGATCATTAGAAGTGACAGTTGGAAGGTGAGAAACAGATGCAGAGAGAGTAGGGATCAGTGACAGTTGGAAGGTAGAGAGAGAGATGCAGAGTAGGGATCATTAGAAGGTAGAGAGAGTAGGGATCATTATAAGTGACAGTTTGGAAGGTAGAGAGAGATGCAGAGAAAGTAGGGATCATTAGAAGGTAGAGAGAGTGGGGATCATTAAAAGTGACAGTTGGAAGGTAGAGAGAAACAGATGCAGAGAGAGTAGGGATCATTAGAAGGTATAGAGAGGGATCATTAGTGACAGTTGGAAGGTAGAGAGAGAGAGAGAGAGTGCAGAAGGTACGAGAGAGTAGGGATCATTAGAAGTGACAGTTGGAAGGTAGAGAGAAACAGATGCAGAGAGTAGGGATCATTAGAAGTGACAGTTGGAAGGTAGAGAGATGCAGAGAGAGTAGGGATCATTAGAAGTGACAGTTGGAAGGTAGAGAGAAACAGATGCAGAGAGAGTAGGGATCATTAGAAGTGACAGTTGGAAGGTAGAGAGAGATGCAGAGAGAGTAGGGATCATTAAGTGACAGTTGGAAGGTAGAGAGAAACAGATGCAGAGAGAGTAGGGATCATTAGAAGTGACAGTTGGAAGGTAGAGAAAACAGATGCAGAGAGAGTAGGATCATTAGAAGTGACAGTTGGAAGGTAGAGAAACAGATGTAGGGATCATTAGAAGTGACAGAGAGATGTTGGAGAGCAGAGAGTAGGGATCATTAGAAGTGACAGTTGGAAGGTAGAGAGAGATGCAGAGAGAGTAGGGATCATTAGAAGTGACAGTTGGAAGGTAGAGAGAAACAGATGCAGAGAGAGTAGGGATCATTAGGGAACCAGTTGGAAGAGAGAAACAGATGCAGAGAGTAGGGATCATTAGAAGTGACAGTTGGAAGGTGAGAGAAACAGATGCAGAGAGAGAAAGGACTTAGAAGGTAGAGGAGGGATCATTAGAAACAGTTGGAAGGTAGAGAGATGCAGGAGTCATTAGAAGGTAGAGAGAGTAGGGATCATTAGAAGTGACAGTTGGAAGGCAGGAGAGATGCAGAGAGAGTAGGGATCATTAGAAGTGACAGTTGGAAGGTAGAGAGAGATGCAGAGAGAGTAGGGATCATTAGTGACAGTTGGAAGGTAGAGAGAAACAGATGCAGAGAGAGTAGGGATCATTAGAAGGACAGTTAGAAGGTAGAGAGAGAAACAGATGCAGAGGATCATTAGAAGTGACAGTTGGAAGGTAGGTAGAGATGCAGAGAGAGTAGGGATCATTAGAAGGTAGAGAGAGATGCAGAGAGAGTAGGGATCATTAGAAGTGACAGTTGGAAGGTAGAGAGAGAGATGCAGAGAGTAGGGATCATTAGAAGGTAGAGAGAGATGCAGAGAGAGTGGGATCATTAGAAGTGACAGTTGGAAGGTAGAGAGAGAGATGCAGAGAGAGTAGGGATCATTAGAAGGTAGAGAGAAACAGATGCAGAGAGAGTAGGGATCATTAGAAGACAGTTGGAAGGTAGGGAGAGAGATGCAGAGAGAGTAGGGGTCATTAGAAGGTAGAGAGAAACAGATGCAGAGAGAGTAGGGATCATTAGAAGTGACAGTTGGAAGGTAGAGAGAAACAGATGCAGAGGATCATTAGAAGTGACAGTTGGAAGGTAGAGAGAGAGATGCAGAGAGTAGGGATCATTAGAAGGTAGAGAGAGTAGGGATCATTAGAAGTGACAGTTGGAAGGTAGAGAAACAGATACAGAGAGAGTAGGGATCATTAGAAGATAGAGAGACAGATATAGAGAGAGTAGGGGTCATTAGAAGGTAGAGAGATATATAGAGTATAGGGGTCATTAGAAGGCAGAGAGACAGATATAGAGAGAGAATAGGAACACACAGAAGGCAGATATACACACATTATATAGGGTCACTAGGAAGGCAGATTAGACATTAGATACATATATATATAGGGGTCATTAGAAGGCAGATGAGAGACACATATAGAGAGAGGTAAATAATATAATGCAGAGAGAGACAGATATAGAGAGCACAGAGAGCAGGGGTCATTAGAAGGTAGAGAGAGACAGATATAGAGAGAGTAGGGGTCATTAGAAGGTAGAGAGAGACAGATATAGAGAGAGTAGGGGTCATTAGAAGGTAGAGAGAGACAGATATAGAGAGAGTAGGGGTCATTAGAAGGTAGAGAGAGACAGATATAGAGAGAGTAGGGGTCATTAGAAGGTAGAGAGACAGATATAGAGAGAGTAGGGGTCATTAGAAGGTAGAGAGACAGATATAGAGAGAGTAGGGGTCATTAGAAGGTAGAGAGAGACAGATATAGAGAGAGTAGGGGTCATTAGAAGGTAGAGAGAGACAGATATAGAGAGAGTAGGGGTCATTAGAAGGTAGAGAGAGACAGAGAGAGTAGGGGTCATTAGAAGGTAGAGAGAGACAGATATAGAGAGAGTAGGGGTCATTAGAAGGTAGAGAGAGAGAGACAGATATAGAGAGAGACAGGTACAGAGAGAGACATAGAGTAGGGGTCATTAGAAGGTAGAGAGAGACAGATATAGAGAGAGACAGAGAGCAGGGGTCATTAGAAGGTAGAGAGAGACAGATATAGAGAGAGACAGGTACAGAGAGAGACAGAGTAGGGGTCATTAGAAGGTAGAGAGAGAGACAGATATAGAGAGAGACAGAGAGTAGGGGTCATTAGAAGGTAGAGAGAGAGAGACAGATATAGAGAGAGACAGGTACAGAGAGAGACATAGAGTAGGGGTCATTAGAAGGTAGAGAGAGAGACAGATATAGAGAGAGACAGAGAGCAGGGGTCATTAGAAGGTAGAGAGAGACAGATATAGAGAGAGACAGGTACAGAGAGAGACAGAGAGTAGGGGTCATTAGAAGGTAGAGAGAGAGACAGATACAGAGAGAGACAGAGAGTAGGGGTCATTAGAAGGTAGAGAGAGAGAGAGAGACAGATATAGAGAGAGTAGGGGTCATTAGAAGGTAGAGAGAGAGACAGATACAGAGAGAGACAGAGAGTAGGGGTCATTAGAAGGTAGAGCGAGAGAGAGAGACAGATATAGAGAGAGTAGGGGTCATTGGAAGGTAGAGAGAGAGACAGATACAGAGAGAGACAGAGAGTAAACACCAAATTGAGACTCTGCATGCAGAATTCTGCAAAAATATCCTGTGTTTCCTGGTTCCAGTTTCCTGTTTCCATCTGTATGTGTTTCCAGTCTGTATGTGAATCCTGTTTCCAGTCTGTATGTGAATCCTGTTTCCAGTGGGTATGTGAATCCTGTTTCCAGTCTGTATGTGAATCCTGTTTCCAGTCTGTATGTGAATCCTGTTTCCAGTGGGTATGTGTTTCCTGTTTCCAGTGGGTATGTGTTTCCTGTTTCCAGTGGGTATGTGAATCCTGTTTCCAGTCTGTATGTGTTTCCTGTTTCCAGTGGGTATGTGAATCCTGTTTCCAGTGGGTATGTGTTTCCTGTTTCCAGTGGGTATGTGTTTCCTGTTTCCAGTGGGTATGTGAATCCTGTTTCCAGTCTGTATGTGAATCCTGTTTCCAGTGGGTATGTGTTTCCAGTGGGTATGTGTTTCCTGTTTCCAGTGAGTATGTGTTTCCAGTGGGTATGTGTTTCCTGTTTCCAGTGGGTATGTGTTCCCTGTTTCCAGTGGGTATGTGTTTCCTGTTTCCAGTGGGTATGTGTTTCCTGTTTCCAGTGGGTATGTGTTTCCTGTTTCCAGTGGGTATGTGTTTCCTGTTTCCAGTGGGTATGTGTTTCCTGTTTCCAGTGGGTATGTGTTTCCTGTTTCCAGAGGGTATGTGTTTCCTGTTTCCAGAGGGTATGTGAATCCTGTTTCCAGTGGGTATGTGTTTCCAGTGGGTATGTGTTTCCAGTGGGTATGTGTTTCCTGTTTCCAGTGGGTATGTGTTTCCAGTGGGTATGTGTTTCCTGTTTCCAGTGGGTATGTGTTTCCTGTTTCCAGAGGGTATGTGAATCCTGTTTCCAGTGGGTATGTGTTTCCTGTTTCCAGTGGGTATTGCTCCAGTGGGTACGTGTTCTGCTCCAGTGGCATGTGTTCTGCTCCAGTGGGTATGTGTCCTTGCTCCAGTGGGTATGTGTCCCCTGCTCCAGTGGGTATGTGTTTCTGTTTCCAGAGGGTGAATCCTGTTTCAGTGGGTATGTGTTTGCTCCAGTGGGTATGTGTTTCCTGTTTCAGAGGGCATGTGAGTCCTGTTTCCAGTGGGTATGTGTTTCTGTTTCCAGTGGGCATGTGTCTCTGTTTCCAGTGGGTATGTGTCTCTGCTCTTAGTGGGTATGTGTTTCGTTTCCAGTGGGTATGTGCTCTGTCTGTGGGCATGCGTTCTGCTCCAGTGGGTGCCGTGTTCTGCTCCAGTGGGTATGTGTTCTGCTCCAGAGTGGCATGTGAACCTGTCTCCAGTGGGCATGTGCTTCCAGTGGCATCTAGTGGCATGTGCTCTGTCTCCAGTGGGTATGTGCTCTGCTCCAGTGGGTATGTGCTCTGCTCAGGGGTATGTGTCCTGCTCCAGTGGGTATGTGTCTCTGCTCCAGTGGGTATGTGTTTCTGCTCCAGAGGTGTGAACCTGCTCCAGTGGGTATGTGTTTCTGCTCCAGTGGGTAGTGTCTCTGCTCCAGAGGGTATGTGAGTCCTGTTTCCAGTGGGCAGTCCAGTGTCTAGTGGGCTTTGTTCCTGTTCCAGTGGGTATGTGTTTCCTGTTTCCAGTGGTATGTGTTTCCAGTGACAGTCCTGTTTCTATAGGCTTTTACAGCTCCTGTTTCCAGTGGGTATGTTATCCTGTTTCCAGTGGGTATGTGTTTCCTGTTTCCAGAGGGTATGAATCCAGTGTCTATGGGTTTGTGTTTCCTGTTCCAGTGGGTATGTTAATCCAGTTTCCAGTGGGTTGTTGCAGAATCCTGTTTTCAGTGGGTAGTGTCTCCTGGCTTTCAGAGGGTATGTGAATCCTGTTTCCAGTGGGTATGTGAATCCTGTTTCCAGTGGGTATTTTTTCCTGTTTCCAGTGGGTAGTGCTTCTGTGTCTGTGGGTTTGCTCCTGTTTTCAGTGGGTGAAGTCCAGTGTCTACTGGGCATGTGAATTCCTGTTTCAGTGACAGTGAATCCAGTGCTAGTGGTATGTGAACCTGGCCAGTGGGTCCATGTGTCACCAGTGGGCTATGTGTTTCCTGTTTCCAGTGACAGTGGTGTTCTCTGCTTCCAGTGGCATCCTGTCTCAGTGACAGTGAACCAGTGTCCACTGGGTACACTTCTGTTCCGTGACAGTCAGTGTCTATAGGCATGTGCTTCCTGTTTTCAGTGACAGTCCAGTGTCTACTGGCTTTACAGCTTATGTGCTTCAGTGACAGTCCAGTGTTTCTGTTTCCAGTGGGTATATGTGTTTCCTGTGTCTAGAGGGCTTTGTTAATCCTGTTTTCAGTGACATGTGTTTCCAGTTCCAGGAGGGTATGTGAATCCTGTTTTCAGTGACAGTCCAGTTTCTGTGGTATGTGAATTCCTGTTTTCCAGGGACAGTCCAGTGTCCAGTGGCTTTTACAGCTTCCTGTTTTCAGTGACATGTGCAGTGCTCCACTGGGTTTTACAGCTTCCTGTTTTCAGTGACAGTCCAGTGTCTAGTGGGTTTGTGCTTCCTGTTCTCAGTGGGTACGTGAATCCTGTGTGGCTTTTTGAATCCTGTTTCCAGTGGGTATGTGTTTCCTGTTTCCAGAGGGTATGTTTTCAGTGACCAGTGGGTATGTGAATGGCTTTTACAGAGGGTTTGTGAATCCAGTGTCCAGTGGGTATGTGAATCCTGTTTCCAGTGGGTATGTGAATCCAGTGTCTCAGGGTATGTGTTTTCAGTGGGTAGGTTTCCTGTTTCCAGTGGTACAGTTTCCTGTTTCCAGTGGGCATGTGTCTCTTGCGGGTATGTGAACCTGTTTCCAGTGGGTATGTGTCTACTGGCACCAGTGGGCATGTGTTTCCAGTGACAGTCCAGTGTCTATAGGCTTTTTACAGCTTCCTGTTTCCAGTGGGCAGTGCTCCAGGGCATGTGGCTTTTACAATGTGTTCTGTTCCAGTGGGCAGTGTCTAGTGAGGCACCACAGCTTCCTGTTTTCAGTGACAGTCCATGTGTTCTGCTTACAGCTTCCTGTTTTCAGTGACAGTGTTCTGTGTCTATGGGCATTTATCCTGTTTCCAGTGGCAGTGTCTATAGGCTTTTACAGCTTCCTGTTTCAGTGACAGTCCAGTGTCTATGGGTGCTGGTTCTGTCTGTGACAGCAGTGTCTACTGGCTTTTGAAGCTTCCTGTTTCCAGTGACAGTCCAGTGTTTCTGTTCTCCCAGTGGGTATGTGTTTCCAGTGACAGTCCAGTGTCTACTGGCTTTTACAATGTGTTTCCTGTTTCCAGTGGGTATGTGTTTCCAGTGGGTTTTACCTTCCTGTTTTCAGTGGGTGGTGTGCCAGTGTCCAGAGGGTTTGTTTCCTGTTTCCAGTGGGTATGTGTCTACTCCTCTTTCCTGAGGGTATGTGAATCCTGTTTCCAGTGGGTATGTGAATCCTGTTTTCAGTGACAGTGAATCCAGTGTCTGTGGAAAAGGCTTCCCTGTTTTCAGTGGGTATGTCCAGTGTCTATAGGCTTTACAGCTTCCTGTTTTCAGTGACAGTCCAGTGTCTATAGGCTTTTACAGCTTCCTGTTTTTCAGTGACAGTCCAGTGTCTATAGGCTTTTACAGCTTCCTGTTTCCAGTGACAGTCCAGTCTGCTCAGGCTTTGCAGCTTCACTCGTTCAGTGACAGTCCAAAGTGTCAGAGGGTATGTGAATCCTGTTTCCAGTGGGTATGTGAATCCTGTTTCCAGTGGGTATGTGAATCCTGTTTCCAGTGGGTATGTGTTTCCAGTGGGTATGTGTTTCCTGTTTCCAGTGGGTATGTGTTTCCTGTTTCCAGTGGGTATGTGTTTCCAGTGGGTATGTGAATCCTGTTTCCAGTGGGTATGTGTTTCCTGTTTCCAGTGGGTATGTGTTTCCAGTGGGTATGTGTTTCCTGTTTCCAGTGGGTATGTGTTTCCTGTTTCCAGTGGGTATGTGTTTCCAGTGGGTATGTGTTTCCTGTTTCCAGTGGGTATGTGTTCCTGTTTCCAGTGGGTATGTGTTTCCAGTGGGTATGTGTTTCCTGTTTCCAGTGGGTATGTGTTTCCTGTTTCCAGTGGGTATGTGTTTCCAGTGGGTATGTGTTTCCTGTTTCCAGTGGGTATGTGTTTCCTGTTTCCAGTGGGTATGTGTTTCCAGTGGGTATGTGAATCCTGTTTCCAGTGGGTATGTGTTTCCTGTTTCCAGTGGGTATGTGTTTCCAGTGGGTATGTGTTTCCTGTTTCCAGTGGGTATGTGTTTCCTGTTTCCAGTGGGTATGTGTGGTCCAGAGTCAGAGCTTTACTACAACACCAGATCGGCACAGAAAACCTGCAACCAAACTGAGTAAAAAAAAAGTGTGATGGTCCTCTCTCTCTCTCTCTCTCTCTCTCTGCCTCTCCCTGTCTTTCTCTCTTTCTCTCTCTCTCTCTCTCTCTCTCTCTCTCTGCCTCTCCCTGTCTTTCTCTCCCTCTCTCTTCCTCTCTCTCTCTCTACCTCTCTCTCTCTCTCTCTCTCTGCCTCTCCCTGTCTTTCTCTCCCTCCTCTCTCTCTCTCTCTCTCTCTCTCTCTCTCTCTCTGCCTCTCCCTGTCTTTCTCTCTCTCTCTCTCTCTCTCTCTCTCTCTCTCTCTGCCTCTCCTCTGTCTTTCTCTCTCTCTCTCTCTCTCTCTCTCTCTCT
>NW_026282543.1:0-614 GCF_023373465.1 Oncorhynchus keta | reverse complement strand
GAGAAGGGTGAGAGAGACTGCATGATCTTGTCACTTAGATTCACTCCAGCTGTGTTTTGATGATTACGGTTATACCCCGGAAATTTAAGAGATGTTTCACTGTATTACTGAGACAAACCACTTTGGAGCAACTGAGTGTGTACACTACTGACAGTACACACTGAACTGAAGACAATAACCGTTGTCTCCGTGAGCACTGAGCAGTGGATCTGATTGATGTTCCGCCATGTGTTCCTTAGACACCAAACTGAAAAATAGACCTCTTTCAAGAGTATCTTAATTAAGTAACTCTCTCAGTTCAGGTTGCACTTTTTTCAATCCTTTCACATTTACACAGGAGGTTTCCTGTGACTGAATGTGTTTGCATGTGACAGAGGTGAAGTGGGGAAAACACAGGGACTCCCACAGTGTCAACAACATCAAGTTAACGCCAGTTTACAATGCAACGAATGAATGGATCACCCCATTCACAACGCACATAGAGAGAGAGAGAGAGAGAGAGAGAGAGAGAGAGAGAGAGAGAGAGAGAGAGAGGAGTTTGAGTTTTAAATACTCTTTATTGGGTCTGGGGGCCCACCACACAATAAAAACTCATACAAAACCACAGTTACACA
>NW_026282542.1:0-2373 GCF_023373465.1 Oncorhynchus keta | reverse complement strand
AGAGAGACATTAACCATCTGTAGAAGAGAGAGAGACATTAACCTGCTGTCGGAGAGAGAGACATTTACCTGCTGCCTCACAGAGAGAGCATTAACCTTCTGTAGTAGAGAGAGAGAGAGACATTAACCTACTGTAGTAGAGAGAGAGACATTTACCTGCTGTAGTAGAGAGAGAGACATTAACCTGCTGTAGTGAAGATAGAGAGACATTTATATATTAACTTTGTATATTGTCTACATCACTTGCTTTGGCAATGTTAACACATGTCTCCCATGCCAATAATGCCCTTGAATTCATTTGAAATAGACATTAACCTGCTGTAGTAGAGAGAGAGAGACATTAACCTGCTGTGGTAGAGAGAGAGACATTAACCTGCTGTAGAAGAGAGAGAGACATTAACCTGCTGTAGAAGAGAGAGAGACATTTACCTGCTGTAGTAGAAAGAGAGAGACATTTACCTTCTCTAGTAGAGAGGGAGATATTTACCTGCTATAGTAGAGAGAGAGAGAGACATTAACCTGCTGTAGTATAGAGAGAGACATTAACCTGCTGTAGTAGAGAGAGAGAGACATTAACCTGCTGTAGTACATTTACATTACATTACATTTAAGTCATTTAGCAGACGCTCTTATCCAGAGCGACTTACAAATTGGTGCATACACCTTATGACATCCAGTGGAACAGCCACTTTACAATAGTGCATCTAAATCTTTTAGGGGGGTGAGAAGGATTACTTACCCTATCCTAGGTATTCTTGAAGAGGTGGGGTTTCAGGTGTCTCCGGAAGGTGGTGATTGACTCCGCTGTCCTGGCGTCATGAGGGAGTTTGTTCCACCATTGGGGGCCAGAGCAGCTAAGTTTTGACTGGGCTGAGCGGGAACTGTACTTCCTCAGTGGTAGGGAGGCGAGCAGGCCAGAGGTGGATGAACGCAGTGCCCTTGCTTGGGTGTAGGGCCTGATCAGAGCCTGGAGGTATTGAGGTGCCGTTCCCCACAGCTCCGTAGGCAAGCACCATGGTCTTGTAGCGGATGCGAGCTTCAACTGGAAGCCAGTGGAGAGAGCGGAGGAGCGTGACGGAGAGAACTTGGGAAGGTTGAACACCAGACGGGCTGCGGCGTCTCTGGATGAGTTGTAGGGGGTTTAATGGCACAGGCAGGGAGCCAGCCAACAGCGAGTTGCAGTAATCAAGACGGAGATGACAAGTGCCTGGATTAGGACCTGCGCCTCGCTTCCTGTGTGAGGCAGGGTCGCCCCCTGCGGATGTTGTAGAGCATGAACCTACAGGAACGGGACACCGCCTTGATGTTAGTTGAGAACGACAGGGTGTTGTCCAGGATCACGCCAAGGTTCTTAGCGCTCTGGGAGGAGGACACAATGGAGTTGTCAACCGTGATGGCGAGATCATGGAACGGGCAGTCCTTCCCGGGGAGGAAGAGGAGCTCCGTCTTGCTGAGGTTCAGCTTGAGGTGGTGATCCGTCATCCACTGATATGTCTGCCAGACATGCAGAGATGCGATTCGCCACCTGGTCATCAGAAGGGGAAAGGAGAAGATTAATTGTGTGTCGTCTGCATAGCAATGATAGGAGAGACCATGTGAGGTTATGACAGAGCCAAGTGACTTGGTATAGCGAGAATAAGAGAGGGCCTAGAACAGAGCCCTGGGGGACACCAGTGGTGAGAGCGGTGAGGAGGAGACAGATTCTCGCCACGCCACCTGGTAGGAGCGACCTGTCAGGTAGGACGCAATCCAAGCGTGGGCCGCGCCGGAGATGCCCAACTCGGAGAGGGTGGAGAGGAGGATCGAAGTATCGAAGGCAGCCGATAGGTCTAGAAGGATGAGAGCAGAGGAGAGAGAGTTAGCTTTAGCAGTGCGGAGCGCCTCCGTGATACAGAGAAGAGCAGTCTCAGTTGAATGACTAGTCTTGAAACCTGACTGATTTAGTAGAGAGAGAGAGACATTAACCTGCTGTCGTAGAGAGAGAGAGACATTAACCTGCTGTAGAAGAGAGAGAGACATTAACCTGCTGTAGAAGAGAGAGAGACATTAACCTGCTGTAGAAGAGAGAGAGAGACATTAACCTGCTGTAGAAGAGAGAGAGACATTAACCTGCTGTAGAAGAGAGAGAGACATTAACCTGCTGTAGAAGAGAGAGAGACATTAACCTGCTGTAGAAGAGAGAGAGACATTAACCTGCTGTAGAAGAGAGAGAGAGACATTAACCTGCTGTAGTATAGAGAGAGAGACATTAACCTGCTGTAGAAGAGAGAGAGAGACATTAACCTGCTGTAGAAGAGAGAGAGACATTAACCTGCTGCAGAAGAGAGAGAGAGACATTAACCTGCTGTAGAAGAGAGAGAGACATTAACCTGCT
>NW_026282541.1:0-5233 GCF_023373465.1 Oncorhynchus keta | reverse complement strand
TTCTTCACTCAGACCATTTACTCACCCTAGCAGAGCAAACCTGTTGGGGATAGGGCTGTTTACTGCCCTCTCTGAGTAATTGCGTGCCCCATAGTAAACATAATTTTTTTTTGTCAAAAGTTGCTAATATATGCAAAAAATATTATTGAATAGAAACACTCTAAAGCTTCTAAAACCGTTTAAATTATGTCTGTATGTAAAGCAGAACTCTCAGGGCAGTCATTCTCCCAAACTCTCTTGTCATCAGAAAAGTTGGCCCAACTTTTGACGCTATCGCTCCCAACCTTCCCAAGCACCTACAGGTCTGGGAACAGTCTCTTGTCTTCAGCGCAATGTCTGCTTCCAATGGGGCTTCTTCCTCATTGTGAGAATCGTGCGCTCACGAGAGTTTTGGCGGGCCGAAACCTTCGGGTCACGCCGAAAACAGGTTACTCTTATGCGTGCTCTGCTCCGGTCCTGTCTTTTTTCCAAGATCGATTAAACGGTGCCTGTGTTTCTGTTCGTCCTCACAATTTGCTGTACACCTTTATAACATGTTAAAGCTTGATTATGAACTTAGTTTGACAAGTTTAGTCTACATATAATATGTAATTTCGACATTTTGGTGCGCATCCACTGACTTTTGGCTGCATTTCAACAGAAATGTGTCGTACTGGAGAACCGAAGACAGACTGCAAAACTAAACGCTGTTTTTGGTAAGTATAATTCCTTCCAGGTCTTCCAGGAAGAACAGCAAAGGTAAGGGAATATTTCTGTGGACTCCAAGATAGAGGAGCCATAATGCTACTTTTTGAGCGCCGACTCATAGTATAGCCTAATGAACGAAAACCTGTAACGTTAAAAATAAATGTAACACAGCGATTGCATTCAGAAGAAGTATATCTTCCTATATGTATGTAGAACATGCATATTTAGTCAAAGTTTATGATGTATATTCCTTGTTAGCTGACGTTATCTGCCGGAGCTATCGTCATTTCTCAGGACATTTGAGTAGCATTTTTGAACGATGCATCATTGTAAACAGAGATTTATGGATATATATAGCATATTATTGAAAAAAACATAAATGTACTGTGTAACATGTTATATTACTGTCATCTGATGAAGATTTCAAAAGGTTAGTGAAATTATTTTTATTTTAATCCTGCGTTTGTTGATTGCATATTTTTTTAAACTTGGCTATGCAAATTACTGTGTCTTCGGTGGTGGTTTGACATAAATATGTGCTGTTTTCGCCGTAAAACATTTTAGAAATCTGACTTGCTGGGTAGATAAACAAAGGTGTTTATCTTTCATTTGAGCCATTGGACTTGTTAATGTGTGGAGGTTAAATATTTTTAGGAATATTTTTTGCGTTCCATGCGCCACCTTCCAGCTGAGCGTGAGGGGGGTGTTCCCAAATTGGAAACCTAATCCCCTTCTGGTTAAGCTTTTTCATGTTATACAAAGCGTTGGAGACTAACTGGGCTGCTAGCAAACATTTTATTACGTTCTTTCCCTGATGTTTACTGACCCCGGTCATATTCAATGCATCTTGAGCGTTTGTAAATTCATCAGTTATTCTGTGCTCTGCTACATTCAGCAGAATCAGCAATACAAAATTGGGTTTAATTATTTATTTACTAAATACCTAACTAATCACAAAGAATTACACATACACATAATTAAATCATAACATGATTACAAATTACATCATAAAGGAAAACGTCCCTAGCAGGCGGAACAGATATGACAGCTTGTTACACAAAAGAAAAGGGGCTGGGTTTGAGTGAAAGAGCGGGAAGACTGAGGAACAAAGGGAAGAAGCTGTGCTATCGTAAATACAGTATCTTATGCATTCTAAATTACCGCCCATTTGGAAAAGGAAAATGCAATACATTTTTACTCTGAGCTGTGCTTCGGTAGGTTGGTGGTAGATGGAAGGCCTTGTTGCCCAACCGAGTCCTTTGAAGAATGCCTCTGGTTCTCAATTGGAGACGTTGTAGTAACGTCGTTGGGTGATAGACGGGATACTCTGTTTATTCCTTCCTAACCCTCGTTTGCATCTGCTGTTGCTAACTCAATGGCTAGGAGGTATCACTTCCACTGATTGAGCAGAGCCCTATCTTATGAAAACCCAAATCTCACATTTTAGAAGCTAAAATCACATTTCATCCCATCACAACTAATTTCATATTCAAATCATATTTAAATTGAACAACAATTCCATGTGAATCCGATAACTCTGTGTAGACTTTCAACTGTAGTGTCATCTTGTCATTGATGAGAATGTCTCAGATGACAACCGAACTGACATCATATTCATTAAGTACATATGTTCAATTTTCACCTTCTGATGTTCCCAGACACTCTGTTAACAAGAGTTTTGCAAATGTAACATCAGTAGAGTAGAGAGGAAAAAGGGGGAAAGAAGTATTTATGACTGTTATAAACCTATCCCCATGCCAACGTCATGACAATAGCATATAGTTAATATACTAGTAAGTTCAATGCAATGATTTGATATGCGGTTTATAAGGATAGCGTAACCAACAAACTGTCAGCCAACATAACGTACAGTGGTTCCTTCTTTAAAAGTTGTGTCATACTGGGGCACACCTTGCGTGCTGCTGCAGCATTCTGTGGCACGTAATTTAATTCTCAGCCATTTTTTCTGTTATTGCTAGTTTGACCACCAGAGTGCATCTTTGAGAAGCATTTGATGGTATTCTTTATTGGCATTAACAGAGAATGTAAACACTTTTTTGTAATAACATAGTATATGGGATTGATTTTAAGACATTTGGCTTAATTGATTTGATTAATACTATGGTGTTTCTATTCAGATAAAAATGACAAACAAAACCCTCAGGATGGAATGGAAAATATGGCCCTGTACAACGTGATTGTTGGGGGTCGGCTACAGGATTGGAGGATTCTAAATTGTTTGCCTTCATTAGGCAGCTTTGTTCCAATATTTCTGTAAATCAGTGATATTTATTCCCATAGTAATGCGCTATGGATCCATAACTAAATCAACCTCTGCATTTTGAAAGATTCTTTTATTATCAGTTTTTATGTTTATTTGTTTATTAGGCTACTGTGCAGTCTACAGCGCCTACATTTCTTACATAAGTGAGAGCAGGCCATGTCTGTACTACAGACTGCAGGGCACGCTGGAGACCGATGTTATTTCATAGTTGTGATGTCTTCTCTATTATTTTACAAGGTAGAAACTAATAAAAATAAAGAAAAATCCTGGAATGAGTAGGTGTGTCCAAACCTTTGACTGGTACTAGCTTAATTCATTTGTTAATAATAGGGTGTTTCTATTCCATGAAGAAATGAAAAACCCTCTCGGTTTCCGTTGGGATGGAACAGAAAATCTGAGCTGTACAATGTGACGCTCCTAAATTTAGAGCATTGTCAGTTTGTAAATTCAGACCGTTTCGCTCTCAGAGCGCACACTGGACATTCGGGCCGAGGAGTAGGGTTGATTTGAGTGTGCTGGCCTTACAACGGCAGTCAAGCACCCAAGCTGACGATGGCTAGCTTGCTAGCTACTTCCAGACACAAATGAGACCACTCTGACCATTTTACTCACCCTAGCTGAGCTGGTAAGGCAGTTTTTGTTTTAAACTGAGCATTGGTGACTGTAACTGTGTTGGAAACAATTTAATTATGCTTTTCTTCCGACGTTTGTTGAATGCTGGTAAATTAACTATTCTGCGCTCTGGTACACTCAGACGAGAGTGTTCTGAAATCTGTGTAGATAGTAGGCTGGACACATGACATTTTTATCAACTAGTTCATTGCATTGGCCGTGGAGCCCAGTTTCATAATATGACAATATGTCCAAGCTGCTTGCCATCGTTTTGAAGTACTCGCGAAAAAACAGGCCTTATTTTAATGCATTTTTCACCCTGCCAGCTCCTATTAGTTCTATTGAGCACCGTGGCACCAACTCACCTTCCGAAAGTTCTTTTCCCAGCTTATTGCTCGTCACAATGCCTGCTTCGCTATTGTTGGCAATGAGACCTGCTCACGTTGTTTTATAGTTAATATGTAAACAACAAAAAAATAATATTGTAACTCTGTGGTCTATTGGCATGTCTGTCTATTTCGCCAAATTTCTCACAATGTGTATATTTAGATTTTTTTCAAGTCGGACGCCAATTAAATCATGAATCTCGTCTTTCTAATTATGTAAGCCTGGGTAGCTAGCTTGGTTGTCATCAAATGCTAGCCCCAAAATACTTTTTTCCATTGGAACGCTGATTTTTCCTATGGAGAGGCATGCCGGTCTATTTCGCCAAATATCTCACTGTGTATATTTATATATTTTTTCAAGTCCGGCACCATTTTAAATCAGGAGAATCCCCACTTTGTAATTATGTAAGTCTGGGCAGCGAGCTTGTTTGTCATCGATCACTAGACAAGAAATAGTCAGGAGTTTACATTATTTAGTACCCTCAAAGCTTATCAATAACCTAAGGATCCTGGGACTACACACCTCCCTCTGCAACTGGATCCTGGACTTCCTGACGGGCCGTCCCCAGGTGGTGAGGGTAGATAGCAACACATCTTTCAACTTTAACATGTAGGGGCATCATTAGCAACTCTTTCATAGTCACTCCACATTGCTGACTGATCCATTTGACATGGGAGATTTAAAGTTATGACAGACCTTGCAGCACCAGTGTCTACCACAAAATCTATTGACTCACCACTGACGAAGAGACAAACCATTGTCTCCTCGCAGGAGTTTGAAAAAATCTTTAACTTCTTGACGGTACCCATCCCTTTAGCGGGATAATAGTCATCACCAACCGTTGAATTGCATAGCGCCAAATTCAAATAATATTACAAAAAATATTTATATTCATGAAATCACAAGTGCAATATAACAAAACACAACTTAGCCTTTTGTTAATCCATCTGTCGTGTCAGCGAAAGCAATCCAAGCATTTGTGTAAGTTTATCGATCGCTCAACAAAACATTATGAACACCTAGCATCAAGTAGCTTGGTCACGAAAATCAGAAAAGCAATCAAATTAATAATTTACCTTTGATGATTTTCGGATGTTTACACTCACGAGACTCCCAGTTACACAATAAATGTTCCTTTTGTTCCATAAAGATTATTTTTATATCCAAAATACCTCCGTTTGTTTGTCACGCTATGTTCAGAAATCCACAGGAAAGAGCGGTCACGACAATGCAGACAGATTCCAAATAGTATCTATAATGTCC
>NW_026282540.1:0-4947 GCF_023373465.1 Oncorhynchus keta | reverse complement strand
CCACAGTTAACCTAGTTAGATAACCACAGCCACTCCATAATAAATAACCATAGTTAACCTAGTTAAATAACCACAGTTAATCTAGTTAGATAACCACAGCCACTCCATAATAAATAACATATAATATATATTAACCTAGTTAAATAACCACAGTTAATCTAGTTAGATAACCACAGCCACTCCATAATAAATAACCACAGTTAATCCTAGTTAGATAACCACAGCCACTCCATAATAAATAACCACAGTTAATCTAGTTAGATAACCACAGCCACTCCATAATAAATAACCACAGTATATATAACTAAGTTTAAATAACCACAGCCACTCCATAATAAATAACCACAGTTAATCTAGTTAGATAACCACAGCCACTCCATAATAAATAATATATATATATATTAACCTAGTTAAATAACCACAGTTAATCTAGTTAGATAACCACAGCCACTCCATAATAAATAACCATAGTATCTAGTTAACCTAGTTAAATAACCACAGTTAATCTAGTTAGATAACCACAGCCACTCCATAATAAATAACCACAGTTAATCTAGTTAGATAACCTAGCCCTCCATAATAAATAACCACAGTTAATCTAGTTAGATAACCACAGCCACTCCATAATAAATAACTATAGTATATATTAACCTGGTTAAATAACCACAGTTAATCTAGTTAGATAACCGCAGCCACTCCATAATAAATAACCACAGTTAACCTAGTTAGATAACCACAGCCACTCCATTAATAACCACAGTTAATCTAGTTAAACCACAGTTAATCTAGTTAGATAACCACAGCCACTCCATAATAAATAACCACAGTTAATCTAGTTAGATAACCACAGTTAATCTAGTTAAATAACCACAGTACTCATAATAAATAACCACAGTTAATCTAGTTAGATAACCACAGCCACTCCACAATAAATAACCACAGTTAATCTAGTTAGATAACCACAGCCACTCCATAATAAATAACCACAGTTAATCTAGTTAGATAACCACAGCCACTCCATAATAAATAACCACAGTTAATCTAGTTAGATAACCGCAGCCACTCCATAATAAATAACCACAGTTAATCTAGTTAGATAACCACAGCCACTCCATAATAAATAACCACAGTTAATCTAGTTAAATAACCACAGCCACTCCATAATAAATAACCACAGTTAATCTAGTTAGATAACCACAGCCACTCCATAATAAATAACCACAGTTAACCTAGTTAAATAACCTAGTTAAATAACCACAGCCACTCCATAATAAATAACCACAGTTAACCTAGTTAGATAACCACAGCCACTCCATAATAAATAACCACATATGTTAACCTCATTAAATAACCACAGTTAACCTAGTTAAATAACCACAGCCACTCCATAATAAATAACCATAGTTAATCTAGTTAGATAACCACAGCCACTCCATAATAAATAACCACAGTTAATCTAGTTAGATAACCACAGTTAACCGAGTCAAATAACCACAGCCACTCCATAATAAATAACCACAGTTAATCTAGTTAGATAACCACAGTTAATCTAGTTAGATAACCGCAGTTAATCTAGTTAGATAACCACAGTTAATCTAGTTAGATAACCATAGCCACTCCATAATAAATAACCACAGTTAATCTAGTTAGATAACCACAGTTAATCTAGTTAGATAACCGCAGCCACTCCATAATAAATAACCACAGTTAATCTAGTTAGATAACCGCAGCCACTCCATAATAAATAACCACAGTTAATCTAGTTAGATAACCGCAGCCACTCCATAATAAATAACCACAGTTAATCTAGTTAGATAACCGCAGCCACTCCATAATAAATAACCACAGTTAATCTAGTTAGATAACCACAGCCACTCCATAATAAATAACCACAGTTAATCTAGTTAGATAACCGCAGCCACTCCATAATAAATAACCACAGTTAATCTAGTTAGATAACCACAGCCACTCCATATTAAATAAATATATATATATTAACCTAGTTAAATAACCACAGTTAATCTAGTTAGATAACCACAGCCACTCCATAATAAATAACCATAGTTAATCTAGTTAGATAACCACAGCCACTCCATAATAAATAAATATATATATATTAACCTAGTTAGATAACCGCAGCCACTCCATAATAAATAACCACAGTTAATCTAGTTAGATAACCACAGCCACTCCATAATAAATATATATATATATTAACCTAGTTAAATAACCACAGTTAATCTAGTTAGATAACCGCAGCCACTCCATAATAAATAACCACAGTTAACCTAGTTAAATAACCACAGCCACTCCATAATAAATAACCACAGTTAATCTAGTTAGATAACCACAGCCACTCCATAATAAATAACCACAGTTAATCTAGTTAGATAACCACAGCCACTCCATAATAAATAACCACAGTTAATCTAGTTAGATAACCACAGCCACTCCATAATAAATAACCACAGTTAATCTAGTTAGATAACCACAGCCACTCCATAATAAATAACCACAGTTAATCTAGTTAGATAACCACAGCCACTCCATAATAAATAACCATAGTTAATCTAGTTAGATAACCGCAGCCACTCCATAATAAATAACCACAGTTAATCTAGTTAGATAACCACAGCCACTCCATAATAAATAACCACAGTTAACCTAGTTAAATAACCACAGCCACTCCATAATAAATAACCACAGTTAATCTAGTTAGATAACCACAGCCACTCCATAATAAATAACCACAGTTAACCTAGTTAAATAACCACAGCCACTCCATAATAAATAACCACAGTTAATCTAGTTAGATAACCACAGCCACTCCATAATAAATAACCACAGTTAACCTAGTTAAATAACCACAGCCACTCCATAATAAATAACCATAGTTAATCTAGTTAGATAACCACAGCCACTCCATAATAAATAACCACAGTTAATCTAGTTAGATAACCACAGTTAACCGAGTCAAATAACCACAGCCACTCCATAATAAATAACCACAGTTAATCTAGTTAGATAACCACAGTTAATCTAGTTAGATAACCGCAGTTAATCTAGTTAGATAACCACAGTTAATCTAGTTAGATAACCGCAGCCACTCCATAATAAATAACCACAGTTAATCTAGTTAGATAACCACAGTTAATCTAGTTAGATAACCGCAGCCACTCCATAATAAATAACCACAGTTAATCTAGTTAGATAACCGCAGCCACTCCATAATAAATAACCACAGTTAATCTAGTTAGATAACCGCAGCCACTCCATAATAAATAACCACAGTTAATCTAGTTAGATAACCGCAGCCACTCCATAATAAATAACCACAGTTAATCTAGTTAGATAACCACAGCCACTCCATAATAAATAACCACAGTTAATCTAGTTAGATAACCGCAGCCACTCCATAATAAATAACCACAGTTAATCTAGTTAGATAACCACAGCCACTCCATAATAAATATATATATATATATATTAACCTAGTTAAATAACCACAGTTAATCTAGTTAGATAACCGCAGCCACTCCATAATAAATAACCACAGTTAATCTAGTTAGATAACCACAGCCACTCCATAATAAATAAATATATATATATTAACCTAGTTAGATAACCGCAGCCACTCCATAATAAATAACCACAGTTAATCTAGTTAGATAACCACAGCCACTCCATAATAAATATATATATATATTAACCTAGTTAAATAACCACAGTTAATCTAGTTAGATAACCGCAGCCACTCCATAATAAATAACCACAGTTAACCTAGTTAAATAACCACAGCCACTCCATAATAAATAACCACAGTTAATCTAGTTAGATAACCACAGCCACTCCATAATAAATAACCACAGTTAATCTAGTTAGATAACCGCAGCCACTCCATAATAAATAACCACAGTTAATCTAGTTAGATAACCACAGTTAATCTAGTTAGATAACCACAGCCACTCCATAATAAATAACCACAGTTAATCTAGTTAGATAACCGCAGCCACTCCATAATAAATAAATATATATAATAAATAACCACAGTTAATCTAGTTAGATAACCATAGTTAACCTAGTTAAATAACCATAGTTAACCTAGTTAAATAACCATAGTTAACCTAGTTAGATAACCATAGTTAACCTAGTTAAATAACCGCAGCCACTCCATAATAAATAACCATAGTTAACCTAGTTAAATCAACCACTAGTTAACTGAGTCAAATAACCACAGCCACTCCATAATAAATAACCATAGTTAACCTTGTTAAATAACCATAGTTAACCTAGTCAAATAACCACAGTTAATCTAGTTAGATAACCACAGCCACTCCATAATAAATAACCATAGTTAACCTAGTTAAATAACCATAGTTAACCTAGTCAAATAACCACAGCCACTCCATAATAAATAACCATAGTTAACCTAGTTAAATAACCACAGCCACTCCATAATAAATAACCATAGTTAACCTAGTTAAATAACCATAGTTAACCTAGTTAAATAACCACAGCCACTCCATAATAAATAACCATAGTTAACCTAGTTAAATAACCATAGTTAACCTAGTTAAATAACCGCAGCCACTCCATAATAAATAACCATAGTTAACCTAGTTAAATAACCATAGTTAACCTAGTTAAATAACCGCAGCCACTCCATAATAAATAACCATAGTTAACCTAGTTAAATAACCACAGCCACTCCATAATAAATAACCATAGTTAACCTAGTTAAATAACCATAGTTAACCTAGTTAGATAACCACAGCCACTCCATAATAAATAAATATATATATATTAACTTAGTTAAATAACCATAGTTAACCTAGTTAAATAACCACAGCCACTCCATAATAAATAAATATATATATATTAACCTAGTTAAATAACCGCAGCCACTCCATAATAAATAAATATATATATATTAACCTAGTTAAATAA
>NW_026282539.1:0-9581 GCF_023373465.1 Oncorhynchus keta | reverse complement strand
CTTATTTGATGTTTTAAAACTTTTTCCACAGTCAGAGCAGGAGTAAGGCTTCTCCCCTGTATGTATACGTTCATGTGATCTTAAGTTGGAAAGGTGAGAGAAACGAGTTCCACAGTCAGAGCAGACGTAAGGCTTCTCTCCTGTGTGTGATCTCTGGTGAACTTTTAGCTTTGATAGAAATGGGAAAATCTCTTCACAATGTGGGCAGTGATGAGACCTCTTAGCTCTCTGATCTTCCTGCTGTTGCTCTCTGGATGTGGAGAATGTCTCAACATGGTATCCTGTGTGAACATCAGAAAAAACAGTCAGTTGGTGTGATATACATGTTAATCAAATGTATTTTATGAAGCACTTTTTACATCAGTAGTTGTCACAAAGTGCTTAACCGATCTGGTTCAAATCCCATAATAAAAATTATTTTACACCATTTTAAAGATAAACTTCTTGTAAATCCAGCCACAGTGTTCGATTTCAAATAGGCTTTACGGCGAAAGCACACCAAACGATTATGTTAGGTCAGCACCGAGTCACAGAAAACCATACAGTCATTTTCCAGCCAAGGAGAGGTCTCATAAAAGTCAGAAATAGCATTAAAATGAATCACTTACCTTTGATGATCTTCATCTGGTGGCACTCCCATGTCTCCATGTTAGACAACAAATGTTTGTTTTCTTCGATAAAGTTAATCTTTATGTCCAAATACCTCAGTTTTGTTGGTGCGTTTAGTTCAGAAATCCAAAGGCACAATAAGCATTCTCGAAAAGTCAAAAAACACAATAAAAGATAGTAGAAACATGTCAAACGATGTTTAAAATCAATCTTCAGGTTGTTTTTGTCATAAATAATCAATAATATTTCAACCGGACAAAAGCTTCGTCAATGGAAAAAGGTAAACAAGAAATGCGCGCTCCCGATCACGTGCCTGGCTCATGGATGGAAATTTCCACTGTCCTCTCATTGAAAGCGGTGTATCTCCCTCATTTTTCAGAGTAAAAGCCTGAAACAATGCCTAAAGACTGGTCACATGTTGAGGAAGACAGATTTCCACTGGGTCCTAAGTCTTTGTATGGTGGATAGGCTATCAATGGAAAAACAGCCTTTCAAAATAAGAGTACTTCCTGGTTGGATTTTCCTCGGGTTTTCACCTGCCATATCAGTTCTGTTATACTCAGACATTATTTTAACATTATTTTAACCTCTTCAGTCGACCCTCTACTTTTTCGAACATTCTGTTAAAAATCGCAACATTTCAGCGCCCTGCTACTCAGGCCAGGAATATAGTATATGCATATGATTAGTATGTGTGGATAGAAAACACTCAGACGTTTATAAAACTGGTTAAATCACGGCTGTGACTATAACAGAACGTGCGTTTCATCGAAAAGTGCAAGAAAATCTGATCACTGAAAATGGAAATAAATATCCTTGCGCCACTTCCAGGAATTGTTCAAAGTGAACCGAATTACATGAGGCCGAGGTTTCAGTGCCTACAGCTTCCACACAATGTCTAGAGCAGACATGGGCAAACTACGGCCCGCGGGCCACATACGGCCCGTTAGGCTTTTTAATCCGGCCCGCCGAACTTGTCCAAATTATAGTAAAAACCTCATTTTTTCCCCTTTCCCTGCAATGCCCACGTTTCCCCAATAGATGGTGCACTCAAAACACATTGACCGTTGTTGGAGTGGCGCGTATTTCTCTTTATTTCACTTTAATTTTCACTTCGTTTCACGTCACCATTAAGCCATTCTGTGAATATGAGCGGACCAAAGAGAAGGAAAGTGGACAGCGAATGCCGAGTGTTTAATAAGGAGTGGACAACAAAATACTTCTTCACTGAAGTCCGATCAACGGCTGTATGTCTGATATGCCAAGAAGCTGTTGCGGTTTTCAAAGAGTACAATATCAGCCGTCACTTTGCCACGAAGCATGCAAACTATGCTAGCAAGCAGTCAACACAAGAACGGGCGGCTACTGCTCAGAGGTTGGCAGCTAATTTACAGAGTCAACAGAACTTTTTTCACCGTGTTATGAAAAAATGCATATGGAAAGTTTGGAAGTGCGTCTTTTAATTAAGAGCAATACGCATTTACGCACAGCAGCGGTACAGTATCTTAATTAACACGCCGCACATCGCTCTTAATTTAAATTTAAATTTTCAGCTGCAGGTAGGATATTTAATACAGCCTATGTCTGTGTGCTTGGCAACGATACACGTGTACTGTTTGCGCGTGAAGGCGAGGGCATCCGTGGCGAGTTTGTAGAGCGCGCGGTCAGGACAATCCATAAATCACAGTGCGTATGTTATTTTAATCTATTTACATTTCCTCCTCCCAGTATCTGCGAAATAGTATGTAAATGCCATATCTTGCATATTCCTTGAGACAAATTTATTAACTGATAAGGGCTATTTTTCACATTTGAAAGACAGTTAATAAATTGGGTTGTAGTGTTCTTACTGTGCTATGAGGTTTGCACACACTACATTTAATGCTTTAGTATATCCGGCCCAAACACTCCCTCCAAATGCTCCTGGCCCGGCCCCTCTGTCAAATTTTAGAACCCATTGTGGCCCGCGAGTCAAAAAGTTTGCCCACCTCTGGTCTAGAGTCTTGTCATTTGATTCAGCTTTGATTCTTGGTCAAACCGAATCAAGGGAATCGATTCCCTCCGGTCTCCGACCGGATATTTTGGTTGAGAGTTACACGGACATTTTTTCCAGACGGACAGCTAAAGAGTATACTTCGCCTCGTGATCAATTTGATCGCTTATTAACGTTTAATAATACCTAAAGTTGCATTACAAAAGTATTTCTAAGTGTTTTGTGAAAGTTTATCGTCGACTTTTTGAATTTAAAAAAATGACGTTACGTTATGAAACGCTATTTTTTTCAGTTTATCACACAGTCTTCATAGATCGATGTCTAGGCTTTATATGGACCGATTTAATCGAAAAAAATACCCAATAGTGATTATGGGACATCTAGGAGTGCCAACAAAGAAGATGGTCAAAGGTAATGAATGTTTTATATTTTATTTGTGCGGTTTGTGTAGCGACGACTATGCTAATTATTTTGTTTACGTCCCCTGCGGGTCTTTTGGGGTGTTACATGCTATCAGATAATAGCTTCTCATGCTTTCGCCGAAAAGCATTTTAAAAATCTGACTTGTTGCCTGGATTCACAACGAGTGTAGCTTTAATTCAATACCCTGCATGTGTATTTTAATGAACGTTTGAGTTTTAACTAATACTATTAGCATTTAGCGTAGCGCATTTGCATTTCCAGAGCTCTAGATGGGACGCCTGCGTGCCAGGTAGGAGCAAGAGGTTAACAGTGTTTTCTATCCAAATCGAGTAATTATATGCATATCCTAGCTTATAGGCCCAAGTAGCAGGCAGTTTAATTTGGGCACGCTTTTCATCCAAAATTCCAAATGCTGCCCCCGACCCTAGTGAAGTTAACTTCTTTGGGGTAGGGGGCAGTATTGGGTAGCTTGTATGAAAAACTTGCCCAAATTAAGCTGCCTGCTACTCAGCCGAAAAAGCTAGAATATGCATATAGAACATTTGGATAGAAAACACTCTGAAGTTTCTAAAACTGTTTGAATGATGTCTGTGAGTATAACAGAACTCATATAGCAGGTAAAATCCTGAGAAAAAAATCCTACCAGGAAGTGGGAAATCTGAGGTTTGTAGTTATTCAACTCAGCTCCTATTGAAGATACCGTGTGATGTTAGTTATTTTTCACTTCCCAAGGCTTCCACTAGATGTCAACAGTATTTAGAACCTGTTTTGAGGATTCTACTCTAAAGGAGGGGCTCATAAGGGCTCTATGAGTGAGTGGTCTGGCAGAGTGCCACAGCCTCGGTCTGGCGCGCTCACGTGAAAGGTAGCTACGTTCCACTTCATTTGTACAGACAAAGGAATTGTCCGGTTGGAAGATTAATGAAGATTTATGTTAAAAAAACGCCCTAAAGATTGATTCTAAACATCGTTTGACATGTTGCTATGGACTGTAACGGAACTTTTTTTGACTTTTCGTCTGAAACTAGTGAACGCGCTTGGTGAGTTTAGATTGTGTACTGAACGCGCCAACAAAAGGAGCTATTTTGAAATAAATGATGTACATTATCAAACAGAACAAGCACTTATTGTGGACATGGGATTCCTGGGAGTGCATTCTGATGAAGATCAAAGGTAAGTTAATATTTATCATGTTATTCTGACATCTCTCGACTCCAACATGGCGGACATTTGTTTGGCTTGATTTTGTTGTCTGAGCGCCGTACTCAGATTATGCTTTTTTGGTAAAGTTTTTTTTAAATGTTTTTATTTATTTATTTTTTAAATCGGACACAGCGGTTGCATTAAGGAGAAGAATATCTATAATTCTGTGCATAATTCTTGTATTTTCTGAAAAGTGTTTTTGAAATCGGACACTGTGGTTGGATTAACGACAATTGTATCTTTTAAATGGTGTAAAATACTTGTATGTTTGAGGAATATTAATTATGGGATTTCTGTTGTTTTGAATTTGGCGCCCTGCAGTTTCACTGGCAGTTGAAAGGTGGGACGCTCGCGTACCAAACGGTCCCAGAGAGGTTAACAGAAACCCAGCCTAAAATCCCCAAAGAGCAAGCAATGCAGATGTAGAAGCACAGTGGCCACAAAAAAATCCCTAGAAAGCAGGAACCTCGGAAGAAATCGAGAGAGGAACCAGGCTCAGAGTGAGGAACATCCCCACAGCATGCTGCTGCCACCACCATGCTTCACCGTAGGGATGGTGCCAGGTTTGCTCCAGACATGACGCTTGGCATTCAGGCCAAAGAGTTCAATCTTGGTTTCATCAGACCAGAGAATCTTGTTTCTCATGGTCAGAGTCATTTAGGTGCCTTTCCAAGCGGACTGTCATGTGCCTTTTACGGAGGAGTGGCTTCCGTCTGGGCACTCTAACATAAAGGCATGTTTAGCGGAGTTCTGCAGAGATGGTTGTCCTTCTGGAAGATTCTCTCATCTCCATAGAGGAACTCTGGAGCTCTGACAGTTTGCTCAGTTTGGCCGGGTGGCCAGCTCTAGGAAGAGTCTTGGTGGTTCCAAACTTCTTCCATTGAAGAATAATGGAGGCCTCTGTGTTCTTGGGGACCTTTAATGCTGCAGAAATGTTTTGGTACCTGTCTCCAGATCTGTGCCGACACAATCCTGTCACGGAGCTCGACGGACAAATCCTTCCACCTCATGACTTGGTTTTAACTCTGAGATGCACTGTCAACTGTGGGACCTGACATAGACAGGTGTGTGCCTGTCCAAATCATGTCCAATCAATTGAATTTACCACAGATGGACTCCAAGTTGTAGAAACATCTCAAGGATCATCTCATAGCAAAAGGTCTGAAAACCTATGTAAATAAGCAATTATTATTTTTGTAAATTCAATTTGCAAGAATTTCTAAAAACCTGTTTTGGCTTTGTCATTATGGGGTATTGTTATGTCATTATGGGATATTGTGATGTCATTATGGGATATTGTGTGTAGATTGACGAGGAAAAACATGTAATCAATTTTAGAATAAGGCTGTAACGTACCAAAATGGGAAGGGGTCTGACAGTGCCCTCGGAAAGTATTCAGACCCCTTGACCTTTTCCACATTGTTATGTTACAGCCTTATTCTATAATTAAATTTAAAAAATATCCTCAGCAATCTACACACAATACCCCATAATGACAAAGTGAAAACAGGTTTAGACCTTTTTGAAAATGTATAAAAAAATGTTTTTTTAAAAACAAGAGACTCAAAATTGAGTTCAGATGCATCCTGTTTCCAATGATCATCATTGAGATGTTTCTACAAATTAAATATCCACTACTGTTCAAATGTTTGGGGTCACTTAGAAATGTCATTGTTTTGAAAGAAAAGCACATTGATTGTCCATTAAAATAACATAAAATTGATCAGAAATACAGTGAAGACATTGTTATTGTTGTAAATGACTATTGTAGCTGAAAACGGCAGATATTTTATGGAATATCTACATAGGTGTACAGAGGCAACCATCACTCCTGTGATCCAATGGCATGTTGTGTTAGCAAATCCAAGTTGATAATTTTATAAGGCTAATTCATCATTAGAAAACCCTTTTGAGGGCCTCCCGGGTGGCGCAGTGGTTAAGGGCCACCAGAGACTCTGGGTTCGCGCCCAGGCTCTGTCGTAACCGGCCGCGACCGGTGACGCACAATTGGCCTAGTGTCGTCCGGGTTAGGGAGGGTTTGGCCGGTAGGGATATCCTCATCACGCACCAGCGACTCCTGTGGCGGGCCGGGCGCAGTGCACGCTAACCAAGGTTGCCAGGTGCACAGTGTTTCCTGTATGACTAACTTGGTGATTGAGGGTATTAAACATTTTCAACATTCTTGAGACAATGTGTGGGCAAAGGCAGGCGTGACACGTTTTTAAATGTTTTGCTTCGCTGTGAAGTCTTGAGTTGTTCAGGGATGTGTGATGTCAGAATTACAGAATTCAACCTAGCAATAGACTGGTCATAACTTATGGAGGTCTAATATATGAAGATAACTTATAGATAGAACCTGCTCTTACCATGACTAACAGTTGTCCTAATCTTCTCCTCCTCTTCTTCATCTTTAATGTTGACATTCAGCTCCAGTGTTTGACTGCAGTCTTCCAGCTTCACTGATGCCATCTCTGGATCCTGCAGTGCAAACTTGCCTCCCCTGTCACAATCAAGACCCAGTGTTTCTACTCAGTGTGGAAGGAGAGAGGCAGGCTGGGTTTGTCCTCACTGTTGACATTAACGGCCTCAGACAATCTGAGTCGGTCTGTAGAAATAAAGACAAACGGACACAAAAGTTATTTTCTTGACAGTTCTGGCACTTTATTCTGTAAAAATATTTTCTATTTTTTCATGTTCAATTATCTCATTTCAGTAGATCCGGTAGCTAATCCTTGACAAAACATTCATTCACATTAGACACAAAGTACAGATTTTAAATTGCACAACATAAGTGCACTTAATCTATAGTAGATTTCCTAAATTCACATAAATGCATAAATGACTCAAAAACCATTTAGTACCATATTAAGAATTATCAGGGGTCGTACAGTGGCAAGTCAAATTCAAGGACTTTTTCAGGCACTAATATTTATTTACTTGAAGCCCCGTGTGAAAACCCTGAATTATAGATAAATATAGAAACAACTGAATGTGTCTGAATATTAGTACACATGTAAAGAACTGATAATCATTACATTCAGCTTCAAAACTGTAGAGCAACTGAAATGTTCTCTCTTGGATGAGGCACTATCCAAGTTGTTGATAACCTCACCAATGAAAGCTATGAGGTACATATTATTCACTATTAAAGTATCCTTTGTCACAGTGCATTTATGGACGCAAGATTTCTGAACAGGCCTCGAAACCATGTCAGGACTAGTAGAAAGACCAGTTCTGACAGTAGGTCCTCTTACTACGGGACCAACCATGGAAGCTCCATCAGTCTGACAGTAGGTCCTCTTACGACAGGACCAGCCATGGAAGCACCATCAGTCTGACAGTAGGTCCTCTTACTACGGGACCAGCTATGGAAGCTCCATCAGTCTGACAGTAGGTCCTCTTACTACAGGACCAGCCATGGAAGCTCCATCAGTCTGACAGTAGGTCCTCTTACTACGGGACCAGCCATGGAAGCTCCATCAGTCTGACAGTAGGTCCTCTTACTACGGGACCAGCCATGGAAGCTCCATCAGTCTGACAGTAGGTCCTCTTACTACGGGACCAGCCATGGAAGCTCCATCAGTCTGACAGTAGGTCCTCTTACTACGGGACCAGCCATGGAAACTCCATCAGTCTGACAGTAGGTCCTCTTACTACGGGACCAGTCATGGAAGCTCCATCAGTCTGACAGTAGGTCCTCTTACTACGGGACCAGCCATGGAAGCTCCATCAGTCTGACAGTAGGTCCTCTTACTACAGGACCAGCCATGGAAGCTCCATCAGTCTGCACTGTAGTTCCACCAGTCTGTCTTACAGCCTCTGCATATGATACATCATGACGGATTCTATATCTCTGAGCATCTCTCTACACTTGGCATCCACCAAATGCTGCTCTTTGTCCTCCACACAATTGCAACACTTAACTGTCACATTGCTCCAACATTCACTGTAATCATGTTCCCCACCACACTTGGCACATCTTTTCACTCAACAGCTACATGTCCCATTCTTTGGCATTTAAAAACACTGATGATTCACTGTTGCTGCTCCAGTTTCAACTGTGGGTTTTAGACTGGGTTTCTGTACAGCACTTTGTGACATCAGCTGATGTAAGAAGGGCTTTATAAATACATTTGATTGGTTGATTGATGAGGCTGGGTCAAAATCACTGACATTGAAGCTAAGGAATCCTATTCTGTACTTTTCCAGACAAAACCTACTAACACCTCAACAGCACTGATAAGCTTTCACTTCTTTAACCCTCTTTCCTACTGATCAACCTTTAGGCTTCAACCACTCTCCCTTCACATGTTCTTTAACAATATCATCCATGGACATAGATATTGGGATCTCAGAGATTATTACTCCCTTCAATTTAGCATCAGCTCCAGGGTCATGGCTTCTGAGCTTCGTCCCATTATGATTTTCTAATTGAAGAATCTTCCCTTGCTGAACCTGACCAGCACAAGATATTAACAATCTATCACTTTCAATGTTTTATTTCACCTTTATTTAACCAGGTAGGCTAGTTCAGAACACGTTCTCATTTACACGGCTGCATCCCAGTTTAACTTCACCTCTTTTTATGGCCTTGGTTAATCAGGGTGTAAATGAGGCCCTGTGGTCTCCTCAAACACCATCCCAACTTTCCACTCTAACACATTATTACTCTAGCTCCCTACCTTGGGCCTCTAGTTACTATACAACATGCACCCCTGCTTCCAGTATCATTATCTCTGTTCTTCCTATGTCGTCCCACTACAGAACATTCACATACTAGGCCCTCATCCTCCCGCTCAATATCATCAGAACTGTCCCCCACATTGATCGCATTCCAGCACAGCTGTTGCTTCTCAAACTCTCAATTTCCATTGTTTCAGGGGTGTCAAACTCATTCTATTGAGGGCCAATTCTCATCAGGTTTTCCTTTCAATTAAAACCTAGACAATATCAGAGGAGGGGAGTTCCTTTCTAAATAGTGACCTTAATTCATTAATCAAGTACAGGTGTGGAGCGAAAACCCGCAGACACTTGGTCCTCCATGGAATGAGTTTGACACGTGCTCCGATTCATCCTCATTAATCGACGCCATTCCATGCAGTTGGCTTCTCTCACCAAATGGTGAAGGATAACTTCAGTTTGCTTCCCTCTATTTTGACACTTCATCACACAGCCTCATGTCGCCATTTCACCACGAGCAAACTCCTTGAAAGACGACCGAAACCATTGAAGCCGCCATTTGACTTGCCTTTTCTGAATCATCCTGATCTCGCGAGCTTACATTAACGAAACAGTGTATATAAACTCGCGAGAACAGGATGGTTCGGACAAGGCTATTTACCAGCTCATAAAC
>NW_026282538.1:15000-36561 GCF_023373465.1 Oncorhynchus keta | reverse complement strand
TTTTGCCATGAAATGTGAAACCCTAATTAAACCCTAATGTGAAACCCTAATGAAACCCTAATGTGAAACCCTAATGAAACCCTATTGAACCCTAATGTGAAACCCTAATGTGAAACCCTAATGAAACGCCTAATGTGAAACCCTAATATGTGAAACCTAATGTGAAACCTAATGGAAACCTAATACCAATGAAACCCTAATGAAACCTAATGTGAAACCCTAATGTAGAAACCTAATGTGAAACCATAATGCATGAAACCTAATGTGAAACCCTAATGTGAAACCCTAATGAAACCCTAATATGAAACCTAATGATAAACACCCAATGTGAAACCTAACTGTGAAACCTAATTGAAACCTAATGTGAAACCCCTAATGAAACCCTAATGAAACCCTATAATGTGAAACCCTAATGTGAAACCCACTGTGAAACCTAAGTGAAACCTAATGTGAAACCTAATGGAAACCCTGAGCCTAATGAAACCCTAATGAAACCCTAATGTAAACCCTAATGGAAACCCTAATTGAAACCCTAATGTGACCCGAAACCCCTGATGTGAAACCCTAATGTGAAACCCAATGAAACCTAATGAAACCTAATGTGAAACCTAATGTAAACCTAATGAAACCTAATAGAAACCTAATATGAAACCCTAATGTAAACCCTAATGAAACCCTAATGTGAAACCCTAATGTGAAACCCTAATGAAACCCTAATGTGAAACCTAATGTGAGAACCCTAATGAAACCTAATGTGAAACCCTAATGTGAAACCCTAATGTGAAAGCCTAATGGAAACCTAATGAAACCTAATGTGAAACCCTAATATGAAACCTAATGTGAAACCCTAATGTGAAACCCTAATATGAAACCCTAATGTGAAACCCCAATGAAACCCTAATGTGAAACCTAATGTGAAACCCTAATGAAACCCTAATGTGAAACCTAATGTGAAACCCTAATGTGAAACCCCAATGAGACCCTAATGAAACCCTAATATGAAACCCTAATGTGAAACCCTAATGAAACCTAATGAAACCTAATATGAAACCCTAATGTGAAACCCCAATGAAACCCTAATGAAACCCTATATGAGACCCTAATGTGAAACCCTAATGTAAACCCTAATATGAAACCCTAATGTGAAACCCCAATGAAACCCTAGTATGAAACCCTAATGTGAAACCCTAATGTGAAACCCTAATGTGAAACCCTAATGAAACCCTAATGAAACCCTAATGAAACCCTAATGAAACCCTAATGAAAGCCTATTGAAACCCTAATGTGAACCCTAATGAAACCCGAATGAAACCCTAATGAAACCCTAATGTGAAACCCTAATTAAACCATATTTAAACCCTAATGTGAAACCCTAATGTGAAACCATAATGAAAGCCTAATGTGAAACCCTAATATGAAACCCTAATGAAACCCTAATATGAAACCCCAATGAAACCCTAATATGAAACCCTAATGTGAAACCCTAATGTGAAACCTATGTGAAACCATAATTAAACCCTAATGTGAAACCCCAATGAAACCCTAATGAAACCCTAATGTGAAACCTAATATAAAAACCCTAATGTGAAACCCTAATGTGAAACCCTAATGTGAAACCCCAATGAAACCCTAATGAAACCCTAATGTGAAACCTAATGTGAAACCCCAATGAAACCCTAATGAAACCTAATGTGAAACCTAATGTGAAACCCTAATGAAACCTAATGTGAAACCCTAATGTGAAACCTAATGTGAAACCTAATGAAACCCTAATGTGAAACCCTAATGTGAAACCCTAATGAAACCTAATGAAACCCTAATGTGAAACCCTAATGAAACCCTAATGTGAACCCTAATGTGAAACCCTAATGAAACCCTAATGTGAAACCTAATGTGAAACCCTAATGAAACCCTAATGAAACCCTAATGTGAAACCCAATGAAACCCTAATATGAAACCCTAATGTGAAACCCCAATGAAACCCTAATGAAACCTAATGAACCCTAATGTGAAACCCTAATGTGAAACCCTAATATGAAAACCTAATGTGAAACCCTAATATGAAACCTAATGTGAAACCCTAATGAAACCCTAATATGAAACCCTAATGTGAAACCAATGGAAACCCTAATGAAACCTAATATGAAACCCTAATGTGAAACCCCAATTAAACCCTAATTAAACCCTAATGAAACCCCAATGAAACCTAATGAAACCCCTAATATGAAACCTAATGTGAAACCCTAATGTGAAACCCTAATATGAAACCCTAATGTGAAACCCCAATGAAACCCTAATATGAAACCCTAATGAAACCTAATGTGAAACCTAATGTGAAACCCTAATGAAACCCTAATGTGAAACCCTAATGTGAAACCCTAATGAAACCCTAATGAAACCCTAATGAAAGCCTATTGAAACCTAATGTGAAACCCTAATGTGAAACCCTAATGAAACCCGAATGAAACCCTAATGAAACCTAATGTGAAACCCTAATTAAAACCATATTTAAACCTAATGTGAAACCCTAATGTAATGAAACCATAATAATATGAAAGCCCCTAATGTGAAACCTAATATGAAACCCTAATTAAACCATAAAACTCTGTGAAACCCTAATGTGAAAACCATAATTAAACCCTTAATAAACCCTTTAAACCCTAATGTGAAACCCTAATGTGAAACCCCAATGAAACCCTAATGAAACCCTAATGTGAACCCTAATAAACCCTAAAAACCTAATGTGAAACCTAATGTGAAACCCTAATGTGAAACCCTAATGAAACCTAATGTGAAACCCTAATGTGAAACCCTAATGAAACCCTAATGAAACCCTAATGTGAAACCCTAATGAAACCCTAATGAAACCCTAATGAAACCCTAATGAAACCCTAATGAAACCCTAAAAACCCTAATGTGAAACCCTAATGAAACCCTAATATGAAACCCTAATGTGAAACCCTAATGTGAAACCCTAATATGAAACCCTAATGTGAAACCCCAATGAAACCCTAATGTGAAACCCTAATGTGAAACCCTAATGAAACCCTAATATGAAACCCTAATATGAAACCCAATGTGAAACCCCAATGAAACCCTAATGAAACCCTAATATGAAACCCTAATGTGAAACCCCAATGAAACCCTAATGAAACCCTAATATGAAACCCTAATGTGAAACCCTAATGTGAAACCCTAATGTGAAACCCTAATGTGAAACCCTAATGTGAAACCCTAATGTGAAACCCTAATGTGAAACCCCAATGAAACCCTAATATGAAACCCTAATGAAACCCTAATGTGAAACCCTAATGTGAAACCCTAATGTGAAACCCTAATGAAACCCTAATGAAACCCTAATGAAAGCCTATTGAAACCCTAATGTGAAACCCTAATGTGAAACCCTAATGAAACCCGAATGAAACCCTAATGAAACCCTAATGTGAAACCCTAATTAAACCATATTTAAACCCTAATGTGAAACCCTAATGTGAAACCATAATGAAAGCCTAATGTGAAACCCTAATATGAAACCCTAATGAAACCCTAATATGAAACCCCAATGAAACCCTAATATGAAACCCTAATGTGAAACCCTAATGTGAAACCCTAAACCATGTGAAACCATAATTAACCCTAATGTGAAACCCCAATGAAACCCTAATGAAACCCTAATGTGAAACCCTAATATAAAACCCTAATGTGAAACCCTAATGTGAAACCCCAATGAAACCCTAATGAAACCCTAATGTGAAACCCTAATGTGAAACCCTAATGAAACCCTAATGTGAAACCCTAATGTGAAACCCTAATGTGAAACCCTAATGAAACCCTAATGTGAAACCCTAATGTGAAACCCTAATGAAACCCTAATGAAACCCTAATGTGAAACCCTAATGAAACCCTAATGTGAAACCCTAATGTGAAACCCTAATGTGAAACCCTAATGTGAAACCCTAATGTGAAACCCCAATGAAACCCTAATGAAACCCTAATATGAAACCCTAATGTGAAACCCCAATGAAACCTAATGAAACCCTAATATGAAACCCTAATGAAACCCTAATGTGAAACCCTAATATGAAACCCTAATGAAACCCTAATATGAAACCCTAATGTGAAACCCTAATGTGAAACCCTAATATGAAACCCAATGTGAAACCCCAATGAAACCCTAATGTGAACCCTAATGTGAAACCCTAATGAAACCCTAATGTGAAACCCTAATATGAAACCCTAATGTGAAACCCCAATGAAACCCTAATGAAACCCTAATATGAAACCCTAATGTGAAACCCCAATGAAACCCTAATTAAACCCTAATGTGAAACCCCAATGAAACCCTAATGAAACCCTAATATGAAACCCTAATGTGAAACCCTAATGTGAAACCCTAATATGAAACCCTAATGTGAAACCCCAATGAAACCCTAATATGAAACCCTAATGAAACCCTAATGTGAAACCCTAATGAAACCCTAATATGAAACCCTAATGTGAAACCCCAATGAAACCCTAATATGAAACCCCAATGAAACCCTAATATGAAACCCTAATGAAACCCTAATGTGAAACCCTAATGTGAAACCCTAATGTGAAACCCTAATGTGAAACCCTAATGAAACCCTAATGAAACCCTAATGAAAGCCTATTGAAACCCTAATGTGAAACCCTAATGTGAAACCCTAATGAAACCCGAATGAAACCCTAATGAAACCCTAATGTGAAACCCTAATTAAACCATATTTAAACCCTAATGTGAAACCCTAATGAAACCATAATGAAAGCCTAATGTGAAACCCTAATATGAAACCCTAATGAAACCCTAATATGAAACCCCAATGAAACCCTAATATGAAACCCTAATGTGAAACCCTAATGTGAAACCCTAATGTGAAACCATAATTAAACCCTAATGTGAAACCCCAATGAAACCCTAATGAAACCCTAATGTGAAACCCTAATATAAAACCCTAATGTGAAACCATAATTAAACCCTAATGAAACCCTAATGAAACCCTAATGTGAAACCCTAATGTGAAACCCTAATGAAACCCTAATGTGAAACCCTAATGTGAAACCCTAATGTGAAACCCTAATGAAACCCTAATGTGAAACCCTAATGTGAAACCCTAATGAAACCCTAATGAAACCCTAATGTGAAACCCCAATGAAACCCTAATATGAAACCCTAATGTGAAACCCTAATGTGAAACCCTAATATGAAACCCTAATGTGAAACCCTAATGTGAAACCCCAATGAAACCCTAATGTGAAACCCTAATGTGAAACCCTAATGAAACCCTAATGTGAAACCCTAATATGAAACCCTAATGTGAAACCCCAATGAAACCCTAATGAAACCCTAATATGAAACCCTAATGTGAAACCCCAATGAAACCCTAATGAAACCCTAATATGAAACCCTAATGTGAAACCCTAATGTGAAACCCTAATGTGAAACCCCAATGAAACCCTAATATGAAACCCTAATGAAACCCTAATGTGAAACCCTAATGTGAAACCCTAATGTGAAACCCTAATGTGAAACCCTAATGTGAAACCCTAATGAAACCCTAATGAAACCCTAATGAAAGCCTATTGAAACCCTAATGTGAAACCCTAATGTGAAACCCTAATGAAACCCGAATGAAACCTAATGAAACCCTAATGTGAAACCCTAATTAAACCATATTTAAACCCTAATGTGAAACCCTAATGTGAAACCAATGAAAGCCTAATGTGAAACCCTAATATGAAACCCTAATATGAAACCCCAATGAAACCCTAATATGAAACCCTAATGAAACCCTAATGTGAAACCCTAATGAAACCCTAATATGAAACCCTAATGTGAAACCCTAATGTGAAACCCTAATGTGAAACCATAATTAAACCCTAATGTGAAACCCCAATGAAACCCTAATGACAACTCTACCTGTTTGGTTCCCAGGGAGGGCACTGACATAGAGAGGACACAGCGGACGGGGTGGAGGAGGAGCAACAGCAGGACTACTATACAGCCCCAGGTACTGGACACCACCATTGAGGTAAAGGGCTGGTAGTTCAGACTGTAGACCATCCAGACGTGTAGAAGACCTCCTATCGCTGCACCGATGACGAGACAGAAACAGAAGAGGATGAAGACCTCTAACGTGTTCGCCGGGGAAGGTTTGGAATATACACCCCATTGGAAAGTCAACAGGGAAGATAGTCTTCTTTTTTAAAGAGGATCTATAGATTCAAAACAGAAACAAACAAAAAAGAATTTTTGGTCAGTTAGGATCACCGGTTTATTTTAAGAATGTGAAATGTCAGAATAATAGTAGAGAGAATGATTTATTTCAGCTTTTATTTCTTTCATCACATTCCCAGGGGGTCAGAAGTTATTTTACACTCAGTTATTATTTGGTAGCATTGCCTTTAAATTGTTTAACTTGGGTCAAACGTGTCGGGTAGCCTTCCACAAGCTTCCCCACAATAAGTTGGGTGAATTTTGGCCCATGGTGTAACTGCGTCAGGTTTGTAGGCCTCTTGCTCGCACACACTTTTTCAGTTCTGCCCACAAATCTTCCATAGGATTGAGGTCAGGGCTTTGTGATGGCCACTCCAATACCTTGACTTCGTTGTCCTTCAGCCATTTTGTTACAACTTTGAAGTATGCTTGGGGTCATTGTCCATCTGGAAGACCCTTTGTGACCAAGCTTTTTAACTTCCTGACTGATGTCTTGAGATGTTGCTTCAATATATCCACATAATTTTCCTACCTCGTGATGCCATCTATTTTGTGAAGTGCACCAGTCCTCCTGCAACAAAGCACCCCACAACATGATGCTGCCACCCCGTGCTTCATGGTTCGATGGTGTTCTTCGCTTTGCAAGCCTCCCTTTTCCTCCAAACATAATGATGGTCATGATGGCCAAACAGTTATATTTTTTCAGACCAGAGGACATTTCTCCAAAAAGTATGATCTTTTGTCCCCATGCAGTTGCAAGCTGTAGTCTGGCGTCTTTTATGGAGGTTTTGGAGCAGTGGCTTCTTCCTTGTTGAGCGGCCTTTCAGGTTATGTCGATATAGGACTTGTTTTATTGTGGATATAGATACTTTTGTACCTGTTTCTCCAGAATCTTCACAAGGCCCTTTGCTGTTGTTCTGGGATTGATTTGCACTTTTCGCACGAAAGTACTTTCATCTTTAGGAGACAGAACGCATCTCCTTCCTGAGCAGTATGACGGCTGCATGGTCCCATGGTGTTTATACTTCATGCATCATTGTTTGTACAGATGAACGTGGTCCCTTCAGGCGTTTGGACATTGCTCCCAAAGATGAACCAGACCTGTGGAAATCTACCCCCAAAAAATTCTGAGGTCTTGGCTGATTTCTTTCGATTTTCCAATGATGTCAAGCAAAGAGGCACTGAGTTTGAAGGTAGACCTTGAAATACATCCACAGGTACACCTCCAATTGACTCAAATTATTGAAATTATCCCATCTGAAACTTCTAAAGCCATGACACAATTTTCTGGAAATTTCCAAGCTATTTAGAGGCACAGTCAACTTAGTGTAAACTTCTGACTGGAATTGTGATACAGTGAATGATATGAAATAATCTTGTCTGTAAACAACTATTGGGAAAATAACTTGTGTCCTGCAGAAAGTAGATGTCTAACCGACTTGCCAAAACTATAGTTTGTTAACAAGATCATTTGTGGAGTGGTTGAAAACGAGTTTTAATAACTCAAACCTAAGTGTATGTAAACTTCCAACTTCAACTGTATTTAAGTCCTTTTTTTGTTGGCACAAAACCTCCTTCATTTGTATTGGTTACCTTCAGACGAGTTCTGTGACACTTGTTTTTTCTGTTTCGTCACTATCTGAACAAATAATAATTAACTTTGACTGGCCGACCCAGTGGTCAAGAAGGAGCTGGCCCTGGAAGGTAAGGTGGCCCTGAAGGTAAGGTGGCCCTGGGTATGGTAAGGTGGCCCTGGAAGGTAAGGTGGCCCTGGATGGTAAGGTGGCCCTGGAAGGTGGCCCTGAAGGTGGCCCTGGATGGTAAGGTGGCCCTGGAAGGTAAGCTGGCCCTGAAGGTAAGCTGGCCCCTGGCCCTGAAGGTAAGGTGGCCCTGGAAGGTAAGGTGGCCCTGGATAGTAAGGTGGCCCTGGAAGGTAAGGTGGCCCTGGAAGGTAAGGTGGCCCCTGGATGGTAAGGTGGCCCTGGAAGGTAAGGTGGCCCTGAAGGTATAAGGCCCTGGAAGGTAAGGTGGCCCTGGATGGTAAGGTGGCCCTGGAAGGTATGTGGCCCTGAAGGTAAGGTGGCCCTGAAGGTAAGGTGGCCCTGAATGTAAGGTGGCCCTGGAAGGTAAGGTGGCACTGAAGGTAAGGTGGCCTGAAGGTAAGGTGGCCCTGGAAGGTAAGGTGGCACTGGAAGGTAAGGTGGCCCTGAAGGTAAGTTGGCCCTGGAAGGTAAGGTGGCCCTGGAAGGTAAGGTGGCCCTGAAGGTAAGGTGGCCCTGGAAGGTAAGGTGGCCCTGGAAGGTAAAGTGGTGGCACTGGAAGGTAAGGTGGCCCTGGAAGGTAAGCTGGTCCTGGAAGGTAAGGTGGCCCTGGAAGGTAAGGTGGCCCTGAAGGTAAGGTGGCTCCTGGAAGGTAAGGTGGCCCTGGAAGGTAAGGTGGCCCTGGAAGGTAAGGCACTGGAAGGTAAGGTGGTCCTGAAGGTAAGGTGGCCCTGAAGGTAAGGTGGCCCTGGAAGGTAAGGTGGCCCTGGAAGGTAAGGTGGCCCTGGATGGTAAGGTGGCACTGAAGGTAAGGTGGCCCTGAAGGTAAGGTGGCCCTGGAAGGTAAGGTGGCCCCAGATGGTAAGGTGGGTCCTGGAAGGTAAGGTGGCCCTGGAAGGTAAGGTGGCCCTGGGGCTGTAAGGTGGCCCTGAAGGTAAGGTGGTCCTGGATGGTAAGGTGGCCCTTGAATAAGGTGGTCCTGAAGGTAAGGTGGCCCCTGAAGGTAAGGTGGCCCTGGAAGGTAAGGTGGCCCTGAAGGTAAGTTGGCCCTGAAGGTAAGGTGGTCTCTGATGGTAAGGTGGCCCTGAAGGTAAGGTGGCCCTGGAAGGTAAGTCATCCTGAAGGTAAGGTGGCCCTGGAAGGTAAGTTGGCCCTGAAGGTAAGGTGGCCCTGGAAGGTAAGGTGGCCCTGAAGGTAAGTTGGCCCTGAAGGTAAGGGGTGGCCCTGAAGGTAAGGTGGCCCTGGAAGGTAAGGTGGCCCTGGAAGGTAAGTTGGCCCTGGAAGGTAAGGTGGCCCTGGATGGTAAGGTGGCCCTGGAAGGTAAGGTGGCCCTGGAAGGTAAGGTGGCCCTGGAAGGTAAGGTGGCCCTGGAAGGTAAGTTGGCCCTGGAAGGTAAGGTGGCCCTGGAAGGTAAGGTGGCCCTGGAAGGTAAGTTGGCCCTGGAAGGTAAGGTGGCCCTGGAAGGTAAGGTGGCCCTGGAAGGTAAGGTGGCCCTGGAAGGTAAGGTGGCACTGGAAGGTAAGGTGGCCCTGGAAGGTAAGGTGGCCCTGGAAGGTAAGGTGGCCCTGGAAGGTAAGGTGGCCCTGGAAGGTAAGGTGGCCCTGGATGGTAAGGTGGCGCTGGAAGGTAAGGTGGCCCTGGAAGGTAAGGTGGCCCTGGAAGGTAAGGTGGCCCTGGATGGTAAGGTGGCCCTGGAAGGTAAGGTGGCCCTGGAAGGTAAGGTGGCCCTGGAAGGTAAGGTGGCCCTGGATGGTAAGGTGGCCCTGGAAGGTAAGGTGGCCCTGGAAGGTAAGGTGGCCCTGGAAGGTAAGGTGGCCCTGGAAGGTAAGGTGGCCCTGGATGGTAAGGTGGCCCTGGATGGTAAGGTGGCCCTGGAAGGTAAGGTGGCCCTGGAAGGTAGGTGGCCCTGGAAGGTAAGGTGGCCCTGGAAGGTAAGGTGGCCCTGGAAGGTAAGGTGGCCCTGAAGGTAAGGTGGCCCTGGAAGGTAAGGTGGCCCTGGAAGGTAAGTTGGCCCTGGAAGGTAAGGTGGCCCCTGGAAGGTAAGGTGGCCCTGGAAGGTCCTGAAGGTGGCCCTGGAAGGTAAAAGTGGCCCTGGATGGTAAGGTGGCCCTGGAAGGTAAGGTGGCCCTGGAAGGTAAGGTGGCCCTGGAAGGTAAGGTGGGCCCTGGAAGGTAAGGTGTGGCCCTGGAAGGTAAGGTGGCACTGGAAGGTAAGGTGGCCCTGGAAGGTAAGGTGGCCCTGGAAGGTAAGGTGGCACTGGAAGGTAAGGTGGCCCTGAAGGTAAGTTGGCCCTGGAAGGTAAGGTGGCCCTGGAAGGTAAGGTGGCCTGGAAGGTAAGGTGGCCCTGGAAGGTATAAGGTGGCCCTGGAAGGTAAGGTGGCACTGGAAGGTAAGGTGGCCCTGGAAGGTAAGTTGGCCCTGGAAGGTAAGGTGGCCCTGGAAGGTAAGGTGGCCCTGGAAGGTAAGGTGGCCCTGGAAGGTAAGGTGGCCCTGGAAGGTGGTGGCCCTGGAAGGTAAGGTGGCACTGGAAGGTAAGGTGGCCCTGGAAGGTAAGGTGGCCCTGGAAGGTAAGGTGGCCCTGGAAGGTAAGGTGGCCCTGGAAGGTAAGGTGGCCCTGGATGGTAAGGTGGCACTGGAAGGTAAGGTGGCCCTGGAAGGTAAGGTGGCCCTGGAAGGTAAAAGGTGGCCCTGGATGGTAAGGTGGCCCTGGAAGGTAAGGTGGCCCTGGAAGGTAAGGTGGCCCTGGAAGGTAAGGTGGCCCTGGAAGGTAAGGTGGCCCTGGATGGTAAGGTGGCCCTGGAAGGTAAGGTGGCCCTGGAAGGTAAGGTGGCCCTGAAGGTAAGGTGGCCCTGAAGGTAAGGTGGCCCTGGAAGGTAAGTTGGCCCTGGAAGGTAAGGTGGCCCTGGATGGTAAGGTGGCTATGGAAGGTAAGGTGGCCCTGGAAGGTAAGTTGGCCCTGGAAGGTAAGGTGGCCCTGGAAGGTAAGTTGGCCCTGGAAGGTAAGGTGGCCCTGGAAGGTAAGGTGGCCCTGGAAGGTAAGTTGGCCCTGGAAGGTAAGGTGGCCCCTGGAAGGTAAGGTGGCCCTGGAAGGTAAGGTGGCCCTGGAAGGTAAGTTGGCCCTGGAAGGTAAGGTGGCCCTGGATGGTAAGGTGGCCCTGGAAGGTAAGGTGGCCCTGAAGGTAAGGTGGCCCTGGAAGGTAAGGTGGCCCTGGAAGGTAAGTTGGCCCTGAAGGTAAGGTGGCCCTGGAAGGTAAGGTGGCCCTGGAAGGTAAGTTGGCCCTGAAGGTAAGGTGGCCCTGAAGGTAAGGTGGCCCTGGAAGGTAAGGTGGCCCTGGAAGGTAAGGTGGCACTGGAAGGTAAGGTGGCCCTGGAAGGTAAGGTGGCCCTGGAAGGTAAGGTGGCCCTGGAAGGTAAGGTGGCCCTGGAAGGTAAGGTGGCCCTGGATGGTAAGGTGGCGCTGGAAGGTAAGGTGGCCCTGGAAGGTAAGGTGGCCCTGGAAGGTAAGGTGGCCCTGGATGGTAAGGTGGCCCTGGAAGGTAAGGTGGCCTGGAAGGTAAGGTGGCCCTGGAAGGTAAGGTGGCCCTGGAAGGTAAGGTGGCCCTGGATGGTAAGGTGGCCCTGGAGGTAAGGTGGCCCTGGAAGGTAAGGTGGCCCTGGAAGGTAAGGTGGCCCTGGAAGGTAAGGTGGCCCTGGATGGTAGGTGGCCCTGGATGGTAAGGTGGCCCTGGAAGGTAAGGTGGCCCTGGAAGGTAAGGTGGCCCTGGAAGGTAAGGTGGCCCTGGAAGGTAAGGTGGCCCTGAAGGTAAGGTGGCCCTGGAAGGTAAGGTGGCCCTGGAAGGTAAGGTGGCCCTGGAAGGTCCATCCATGTACATTCAACACCTGGTTGCATCTTACTTCTCATTTTAATGTGTCAAATCAGGTTACACACAGTGAACTGGGCCCTCGACCCCTCGACCCTCGACCCCTCGACCCCTCGACCACTCGAGAGCAATAATATTAGCAGTCTGGTTAATCGGTTTTGAAAACAATTACATGAAACATATTATATAATGCTAAATAATTAATACACTGTATAACAGACCTGTTCAAATACTATTTAAATTATTTCCATTTCTTTCACATACATTTTAAATTCAGTAATCAGATATTTTCTAGTTGAAAATAAAAGCAGTTGAATATTGGAATGTATTTGGGAAGTATTGGGATGTATTTGATAATACTCAAATACTCAGATTATTTTCAAATACAAATAAATACCCCCATGCATTTGAACCCAGGTCCTAAGAGTATTTAAAATAATGTATTTGCAAATAAGCACTTGAAAACATTTTCAAATTGTAGACGACTTTGAGGAAATAATTTTCAAATCATTTCAAGTATTTCCAATAAAAGTAGTTCATTTTGGCCACATTTATTTGATAATAATCAAATAAACAGAAAGTATTTATTTCCATAACAAATAATCACATCCACGTTGAACTCAGGTTCAGATGATTAACTCTGGACTCACAGGAATCCTGAGGCTCGGTGTGGGACCGCTGGAGACAGACTCCATGAGGACTTCAATGACTGGGCTTAAATCAACAACAACATAATGGGTGAAATATTCACAAATTGGTACCCATTTTTTTTTTTATTTTATTAAAAAGAAAAATAAACAAGTAAATATTGAACGATGGTGTTTTCTGTGTTTTAAATAAAACAGAATTGGTTCAGACAATATAACATTTTAACAATTAGTTCTGCTATTACGTCTACAGATATTCATATAAATTGTAGTTTATAACCTATATTCAGTTCTCTGGCACAGTGCTGTGTTACGTGTAGAATCTATGAATCTTAGTTTATAACCTATATTCAGTTCTCTGGCACAGTGCTGTGTTGAGTGTAGAATCTATGAATCTTAGTTTATAACATACCTTCAGTTCTCTGGCACAGTGCTGTGTTACGTGTAGAATCTATGAATCTTAGTTTATAACATACGTTCAGTTCTCTGGCACAGTGCTGTGTTACGTGTAGAATCTATGAATCTTAGTTTATAACATACGTTCAGTTCTCTGGCACAGTGCTGTGTTGAGTGTAGAAATGCCCTTGGTCGTCCAATTCAAGAGACCGATTGATTTATGTACAGCCCTGAGGGGTTCCTCTTTTCTGGCCATGGGCAGGCTGAAACACTTATGTAATATGTTGATAAATACAGGGTCTGAAAAACATTCATTTCTACTGTGTTGAAATGGAACTTCAGATGTCCTGTGTGTCAGACATTAACTGGTATGACTGTGTAATAAGGCAGTAGTAGAAAGCCAGCACTCAGGCTAGAATGAAACACTGCCGTAGAAAGCCTGTACGAGGGTTAGCACTCAGGCTAGAATGAAAGACTGCCGTAAAGCCTGTACGAGGTTAGCACTCAGGCTAGAATGAAAGGCGGCCGTAGAAAGCCTGTACGAGGGTTAGCACTCAGGCTAGAATGAAAGGCGGCCGTAGAAAGCCTGTACGAGGGTTAGCACTCAGGCTAGAATGAAACACTGCCGTAGAAAGCCTGTACGAGGGTTAGCACTCAGGCTAGAATGAAAGACTGCCGTAGAAAGCCTGTACGAGGGTTAGCACTCAGGCTAGAATGAAAGGCGGCCGTAGAAAGCCAGTACGAGGGTTAGTGCTCAGGCTAGAATGAAAGGCGGCTGGTGTGTGGAGAGAGCTCAAAAAGTACTCACACTCAAAACCATGACAAGAAATAACACAAAATGTTAAAGTGTAAGGGACTGCTGATGTGTGTGGACAACACTACAAGAAACATACAAAGTCCAATTCCTCATTAACCCCTTTGGGGGAGTAGAGTTTTTAAGTGGAAGAGCCATCCGTACCATCTGGAGAAGGAACTCATCCGTACCATCTGGAGAAGGAACTCATCCGTACCATCTGGAGAAGGAACTCATCCGTACCATCTGGAGAAGGCACTCATCCGTACCATCTGGAGAAGGCACTCATCCGTACCATCTGGAGAAGGCACTCATCCGTACCATCTGGAGAAGGAACTCATCCGTACCATCTGGAGAAGGCACTCATCCGTACCATCTGGAGAAGGCACTCATCCGTACCATCTGGAGAAGGCACTCATCCGTACCATCTGGAGAAGGAACTCATCCGTACCATCTGGAGAAGGCACTCATCCGTACCATCTGGAGAAGGAACTCATCCGTACCATCTGGAGAAGGCACTCATCCGTACCATCTGGAGAAGGCACTCATCCGTACCATCTGGAGAAGGAACTCATCCGTACCATCTGGAGAAGGAACTCATCCGTACCATCTGGAGAAGGCACTCATCCGTACCATCTGGAGAAGGCACTCATCCATACCATCTGGAGAAGGCACTCATCCGTACCATCTGGAGAAGGAACTCATCCGTACCATCTGGAGAAGGCACTCATCCGTACCATCTGCGGTTTGAGAAAACACGGTCAATGTCACAGAACTTAAGATCAGTCACAGTATGATTAGCCTCATGGACGTGTCTGGTGATTTCAGGTCCTTTCTAGAGGATTGGCACTGCGATGCTCGTTGATGCGTAACCGTAGTTGTCTGTGTGTTGTGCAAGACAGTAGATGCACTACATTGTTAGATCCACAGGCGATGAATCTATTGACGGTGTATTCTTTATTTGTGGCAGAAAGATCTGAATGTGTTGTTCTATTCAATACTTGTACAGGCCGAAGGGGAATAAACCACAGGAGGCTGATCAACAACTGCAGGAAGTGTTTGGTTGTGGTCATTACTGAAGGTGGCACAACCAGTTATTGAGCTTAAGGGGCCAATTACTTTTCACACAGGGGCATTGGGTGTTGCATAACTTGTTTATAAAACGAAATAATTATCAAAATGTTGTGTTATTTGTTCCTCCGGTTCCTTTCATCTAATGTTAGGTTTTGGGTGAAGATCTAGAAACATTCAGTGTTGGAAATATACAAAAACATAAAAATACATGTTCACAGAACTGTCTATTACATTGGTGTTTTATAAAGGTGTATTATATAATCTACTATATAGGTGTATTATATAATCTATTATATAGGTGTATTATATAATCTATTATATAGGTGTATTATATAATCTATTATATAGGTGTATTATATAATCTATTATATAGGTGTATTATATAATCTACTATATAGGTGTATTATATAATCTACTATATAGGTGTATTATATAATCTACTATATATATATATATAGGTGTATTATATTATCTACTATATAGGTGTATTATATAATCTATTATATAGGTGTATTATATAATCTACTATATAGGTGTATTATATAATCTACTATAATCTACTATATTATATAGTATTATATAGGTATATTATGTAGTGTATTATGAAGGTATATTATATAGTCTATTATATAGTGTATTATATAGTGTATTATGAAGGTATATTATATAGTGTATTATATAGGTATATTATATAGTGTATTATATAGGTATATTATGTAGTGTATTATGAAGGTATATTATATAGTGTATTATATAGTGTATTATGAAGGTATATTATATAGTGTATTATATAGTGTATTATATAGGTATATTATATAGTGTATTATATAGTGTATTATGAAGGTATATTATATAGTGTATTATATATTGTATTATATAGTTTATTATGAAGGTATATTATATAGTATATTATATAGGTATATTATATAGTGTATTATATAGGTATATTATGTAGTGTATTATGAAGGTATATTATATAGTGTATTATATAGTGTATTATGAAGGTATATTATATAGTATTATATAGTGTATTATATAGGTATATTATATAGTGTATTATATAGTGTATTATGAAGGTATATTATATAGTGTATTATATATTGTATTATATAGTGTATTATGAAGGTATATTATATAGTATAATATATAGGTATATTATATAGTGTATATATAGTGTATTATGAAGGTATATTATATAGTATATTATATAGGTATATTATATAGTGTATTATATAGTGTATTATGAAGGTATATTATATAGTGTATTATATAGGTATATTATATAGTGTATTATATAGGCATATTATGTAGTGTATTATATAGTGTATTATGAAGGTATATTATATTGTGTATTATGAAGGTATATTATATAGTGTATTATAAAGGTATATTATATAGTGCATTATATAGGTATATTATATAGTATATTATATAGTGGATTATATAGTGTATTATATAGTGGATTATATAGGCATATTATATAGTGTATTATGAAGGTATATTATATAGTGGATTATATAGTGATTATATAGTGTATTATGAGTGCATACTATATAGTGTATTATATAGGTATATTATATAGTGTATTATATATTGTATTATATATAGTGTATTATGAAGGTATATTATATAGTGTATTATAAAGGTATATTATATAGTGCATTATATAGGCATATTATATAGCATATTATATAGTGTATTATATAGTGGATTATATAGTGGATTATATAGGTATATTATATATAGTGTATTATGAAGGTTATTATATAGTATTATGAAGGTATATTATATAGTGTATTATATAGGCATATTATATAGTGTATTATATAGGCATATTATATAGTGTATTATGAAGGTATATTATATAGTGGATTATATAGTGGGATTATATAGTGTATTATGAAGGTATATTATATAGTGTATTATATAGGTATATTATATAGTGTATTATATATTGTATTATATAGTGTATTATGAAGGTATATTATATAGTGTATTATAAAGGTATATTATATAGTGCATTATATAGGTATATTATATAGCATATTATATAGTGGATTATATAGTGGATTATATAGTGGATTATATAGGTATATTATATAGTGTATTATGAAGGTATATTATATAGTGTATTATGAAGGTATATTATATAGTGTATTATATAGGCATATTTATATAGTGTATTATATAGGTATATTATATAGTGTATTATATAGTGTATTATATAGGTATATTATATAGTGTATTATATAGGTGTATTATATAATCTACTATATAGGAGTATTATGTAGTGTATGATATAGTATATTATATAGTGTATATATATTGTATTATATAGTGTATTATGAAGGTATATTATATAGTGTATTATAAAGGTATATTATATAGTGTGTTATATAGTGTATTATATATATATATATTATATATTATATAGGTGTATTATATATATATAGCAGTAACAACAGCTGCCAGCATCACAGGACTCCTGGACATGGGAGGAGATATTGAACGGAGAGGGACCCTGGGCACAGAGCTGGAGGCAGCGAAAGCTGAGCTGCGGCGATATGAGGAGGCAGCACGGCAGAGCGACGGGTACGAGAGGCAGCCCCAAAATGTTTTTGGGGGAGGCACACGAGGGGTGGGGGCACACGAGGGGTGGGGCTAAGCCAGGTAGCAGACCTGAGCTCACTCCTCGTGCTTATTATAAGCAGCTCGTTACTGGTCAGGCACCGTGTTATGCGGTTGCGCACGGTGTCGCTAGTGCGTGTCCATAGCCCGGTGCGCTATAGGGGCAGCCCCCGAGAGCGTCATGTGAGTGTGGGCATCCAGCAAGGGCGTATGGTGCCTGCTCAGCGTGTCTGGTTGCCGGCACGCCGCTTCGGCCAGGGTATACGGCGCCGGCTCTGCGTGCTGTGTCTCCGGGCGCTGGGAGGGTGCAGTGCGTCTATGCCTGCACCCACTCGTGCCGGGCAAATGGGAGTGGAGCCTAAGGGAGAGGTGCACGTAGTAGGAACTAGATCTCCCGTGCTTACCCACAGCCCGGTTCAACCTGTGCCTGCACTCTGGAGGGTCCGGGCTAGAGTAGTTATCCAGCCTGGGGAGTGGTGCCAAGGCTGCGCACAAGAGCTCCAGTGCTCCCACAGCTTGGTTCTTCAGGTGCCTCCTCCTAACACCAAGCCTCCTGAGGTCTCCCAGGCTGGTGTGTCCTGTGGCAGCCCCACGCACCAAGCTGTCTCTCTGTCTCCTCCCACAGGTGCTCCCGCCTGGGCGCTGCCGGAGCTACCAGTCTGCCCAGCGCCATCAGAGTTGCCAGTCTGCCCAGCTCACCAGAGTCGCCAGTCTGCCCAGCGCCACCAGAGTCGCCAGTCTGCCCAGCGCCGCCAGTGCCGCCAGTCTGCAGAGCCGCCAGCCTGCAAGGAGCCTCCAGAGCCGCCAGTCTGGCAAGGAGCCGCTAGTCTGAGCAAGGAGCCCCAGTGCCGCCAGTTGCAAGGAGCGCTAGGTGGCGCCTAGTCAGCCAGAGTCACAGAGTCGCCAAATGACTGAATCATGGATAAAGTTAAAAAAGATGGCAGCTGTAGCCCAGACTAATGAGCCAAGAAACCCAGATCTGCCCCTATGGATATTTGTAAAATTAGAAGGGGGAGGACATAGGGACGGGTTCATATGGGTGGCCAATGAAGGATCGGAGAGAACAGTGAAGTGCCACAGTAAACACTTAAAGGGACCAGTGATAAAAAAAATATTTTAAAAAATGTATCCTTTTTATTTTACCAGGTAAGTTGACTGAGAAACACGTTCTCATTTACAGCAACGACCTGGGGAATAGTTACAGGGGAGAGGAGGGGGGATGAATGAGCCAATTGTAAACTGGGGATTATTAGGTGACCGTGATGGTTGAGGCCAGATTGAGAATTTAGCCAGGACACCGGGGTTAACACCCCTACTGCCGATAAGTGCCATGGGATCTTTAATGACCTCAGAGAGTCAGATAACCATTTTAACGTCCCATCCGAGAGACGGCACCCTACACAGGGCAGTGTCCCCAATCACTACCCTGGGATGTTTTTTTTTAGACCAGAGGAAAGAGTTCCTCCTACTGGCCCTCCAACACCACTTCCAGCAGCATCTGGTCTCCCATCCAAGGACCCGACCAGGACCAACCCTGCTTAGCTTCAGAAGCAAGCCAGCAGTGGTGGCAGGGTGGTATGTTGCTGACTGAGGACCAACCCTGCTTAGCTTCAGAAGCAAGCCAGCAGTGGTATGCAGGAGCCAAGATGGCCCTATTAGAAATATATTGGAACAAGATAGTATCACTGACTCAGGGTCAACAAATGATAATAAAAAACAGGAGCTAAAAACAGGCTATGGGCAGACAACCACACAAAGAAAATGCTAGAGGTGACAACCACCACCTGGGACAAAATGGAGAAATGTAGTAGGAACCAAGGAGTACTTTTATAGCAGACAAAGGTTGGGAACAAGAAGATGAACCTCCAAAGCAAGGCAAAGGGAAGCATAAAACACCAAAAGAAAAACGCAGTGATATAGTGGTGTTTACGGATGGAAGCGAGAAGTCAGAAAAAAAACAGATGGGGCTTTATAGAGAAAAATAAAGCTACAGGGAGATACTCTGACCAAACAGAGTCAAACAATAACAGGGACAGCCCAAAAGGCAGAGGAAATGGCAGTGAAAGAAAATTACACTGTATGAGGTCTAACCTGAAAAGGATAGAAATAGTGACCGACAGTTATTACTGTGCGCGAGCTATGGCCTCGGATAAAAAGATTTGGCAGAATAACGGGTACAGAGGTGTGCCAAAAACAAGCCAATTCAATATGAGGGTGAGTGGAGGAAAATCCATGAGTTAATGGATCAAATGGACATAGTGGTAAGTCATTAAAGGCTCACACTGCCGAGTCAGTAAGTGCAGAAGCATACTTTAACCAACTAGGCAATAAATAGGTAGATGAACTAGTTCAAATGGGAAGAATAGTTCTCTATAAACGAGAAAAAGACAAACTGAGAGCACTCCATGAGGATTGGGGCCACTTGGGGGTCCCAATGAAATTGCTAACAAACGAGGGCATTTTTCTATACTAGAGAAGAAGTACTAGAAATATGCAAGAAATGCATCATATGCCAAGAACAAAAAGGTTAGTAACCTAGGCAGGATAGCAGGTCAACACATTAAGTGCACCACACCATGGAAGCAGATACCATTAGATACTATGGGTCCTATGAAGGTAGCCCACCTCCTTAGGGCACAGGTACGCTATAGTAGCGGTGTGTATGGCTACAGGATACCAATAGTGCTCACATCAAATTCATCCAATGCGGTGCCAGTGTTGCAAATGCTTAACCTTCGAACCCTTGCTCTAGGTCCTTTCCATCCATTAGAACCGATAATGGAAGACAGTATAAGAATAAGAAGGTGGAGGAGTAGTGTGTGGACCATGGGGTCGCACACATATACTCCCCCCTTACACCCCACAGGCCAATGGCTGTGCCGAGAGGACCATAGGGAAATTAAAGACGACCCTAGGGTTATGGAAGGCAGAGAAAGATTGGGGACCTAACTGGCACAGGCCTGTGTGGAAATGAACTTAACTCCAACAGACACAGGGGCCTAGCCCAAGAGAATTGACGGACTACCCAACATCAGCACAGTGGTGGAAATAGCTAATTGCAGTCTCCCCTCTACCTTGTGTGTTACAGGTGGGAGACTGGATTAGGATTAAGACCAGGAGCTGACACGGGGAATAGAGTAACTAATGCGCAGTCTCCCCCTCACCTTGTGTGTTACAGGTGGGAGACTGGATTAGATTAAGACCAGGAGCTGACACGGGAATAGAGTAACTAATGCGCAGTCTCCCCTCTACCTTGTGTGTTACAGGTGGGAGACTGGATTAGGATTAAGACCAGGAGCTGACACGGGAATAGAGTAACTAATCGCAGTCTCCCCTCTACCTTGTGTGTTACAGGTGGGAGACTGGATTAGATTAAGACCAGGAGCTGACACGGGAATAGAGTAACTAATACGCAGTCTCCCCCTCTACCTTGTGTGTTACAGGTGGGAGACTGGATTAGGGATTCAGACCAGGAGCTGACACGGGAATAGACTAACTAATGCGCAGTCTCCCCTCTACCTTGTGTGTTACAGGTGGAAGACTGGATTAGGATTAAGACCAGGAGCTGACACGGGAATAGAGTAACCTAATAGCAGTCTCTACCTTGTGTGTTACAGGTGGGGAGACTGGATTAGGATTAAGACCAGGAGCGACACGGGAATAGAGTCCCAACAAAACAAAGACGGAAAAGACGCCAGGTAATTGCCGTGATCAGTGCAAACACGATCAAAGTAGACGGCGATATAACGGTAGACGTTGCACAATTTAAAAAGGTATGTCCACCAGAGTAGTTCATCCAGAGTGGCTGCACATGTTGACCTGCAGGTCAGAATACAGGTGAGACGCCGGATGACGCAGTATGGATAACCACTCATCTAAGACACGAACAACTGGCGAAAGCAGGAGTGGTAGTTCGTGGGAATACCAGGGCTGTGTGGGCACGAAAAGGTGCACAGATTCAGGACAGAAAGGTTATATGAACATAGCCCCATGTGAGGTATGCGGAGAACCCACAGGGGAGGTGCAGTATGAAGGCCCGGCCAAGATGAGCATAAGGCAGATAGCCACAGGAAGTGACTGTGGTAAGAGAGGTGGTAGGCAAAGAGTAGGAAGGGTTCTCTGGTGCAAGACATGTGATAGGGACGTATTTCCGAACTGCATGGTAGGA
>NW_026282538.1:0-10000 GCF_023373465.1 Oncorhynchus keta | reverse complement strand
CTAACCACTAGGCTACCTGCCTCCCCTACACTCTAACCACTAGACTACCCTACCTCCCCTACACTCTAACCACTAGGCTACCCTACCTCCCCTACACTCTAACCACTAGGCTACCCTGCCACCTCTACACTCTAACCACTAGGCTACCCTACCTCCTCTACACTCTAACCACTAGGCTACCTGCCACCTCTACACTCTAACCACTAGGCTACCTGCCCCCCTACACTCTAACCACTAGGCTACCTGCCCCCTACTCAATGTTAGTGGTGGCTGTTTAACAGTCTGATGGCCTTGAGATAGAAGCTGTTTTTCAGTCTCTCGGTCCCGGCTTTGATGCACCTGTACTGACCTCGCCTTCTGGATGATAGCGGGGTGAACAGGCAGTGGCTCGGGTGGTTGTTGTCCTTGATGATCTTTATGGCCTTCCTGTGACATCGGGTGGTGTAGGTGTCCTGGAGGGCAGGTAGTTTTGCCCGGTGATGCGTTGTGCAGACCTCACTACCCTCTGGAGAGCCTTACGGTTGTGGGCGGAGCAGTTGCCGTACCAGGCGGTGATACAGCCCGACAGGATGCTCTCGATTGTGCATCTGTAGAAGTTTGTGAGTGTTTTTGATGACCAGACAAATTTCTTCAGCCTCCTGAGGTTGAAGAGGCGCCCACTGCGCCTCCTTCACAACGCTGTCTGTGTGGGTGGACCAATTGAGTTTGTCCGTGATGTGTACGCCGAGGAACTTGGCATAATGACTGCCTTTGTTTCTCCTGACAGAGAGGCCTTTGTTTCTCCTGACAGAGAGGCCTTTGTTTCTCCTGACAGAGAGGCCTTTGTTTCTCCTAACAGAGAGGCCTTTGTTTCTCCTGACAGAGGCCTTTGTTTCTCCTGACAGAGAGGCCTTTGTTACTCCTGACAAAGAGACCTTTGTTTCTCCTGACAGAGAGGCCTTTGTTTGTCCTGACAGAGAGGCCTTTGTGTCTCCCTGACAGAGAGGCCTTTGTTTCTCCTGACAGAGAGGCCTTTGTTTCTCCTGACAGAGAGGCCTTTGTTTCTCCTGACAGAGAGGCCTTTGTTTCTCCTGACAGAGAGGCCTTTGTTTCTCCTGACAGAGAGGCCTTTGTTTGTCCTGACAGAGAGGCCTTTGTTTCTCCTGACAGAGAGGCCTTTGTTTCTCCTGACAGAGAGGCCTTTGTGTCTCCTGACAGAGAGGCCTTTGTTTGTCCTGACAGAGAGGCCTTTGTTTCTCCTGACAGAGAGGCCTTTGTGTCTCCTGACAGAGAGGCCTTTGTTTCTCCTGACAGAGAGGCCTTTGTTTGTCCTGACAGAGAGGCCTTTTTTCTCCTGACAGAGAGGCCTTTGTTTCTCCTGACAGAGAGGCCTTTGTTTCTCCTGACAGAGAGGCCTTTGTTTGTCCTGACAGAGAGGCCTTTGTGTCTCCTGACAGAGAGGCCTTTGTTTCTCCTGACAGAGAGGTCTTTGTTTCTCCTGACAGAGAGGCCTTTGTGTCTCCTGACAGAGAGGCCTTTGTTTCTCCTGACAGAGAGGCCTTTGTGTCTCCTGACAGAGAGGCCTTTGTTTCTCCTGACAGAGAGGCCTTTGTTTCTCCTGACAGAGAGGCCTTTGTTTGTCCTGACAGAGAGGCCTTTTTTCTCCTGACAGAGAGGCCTTTGTTTCTCCTGACAGAGAGGCCTTTGTTTCTCCTGACAGAGAGGCCTTTGTTTGTCCTGACAGAGAGGCCTTTGTGTCTCCTGACAGAGAGGCCTTTGTTTCTCCTGACAGAGAGGTCTTTGTTTCTCCTGACAGAGAGGCCTTTGTGTCTCCTGGACAGAGAGGCCTTTGTGTCTCCTGACAGAGAGGTCTTTGTTTCTCCTGACAGAGAGGCCTTTGTGTCTCCTGACAGAGAGGTCTTTGTTTCTCCTGACAGAGAGGCCTTTGTTTCTCCTGACAGAGAGGCCTTTGTTTCACCTGACAGAGAGGCCTTTGTTTCTCCTGACAGAGAGGCCTTTGTTTCTCCTGACAGAGAGGCCTTTGTGTCTCCTGACAGAGAGGCCTTTGTTTCTCTTGACAGAGGCCTTTGTTTCTCCTGACAGAGAGGCCTTTGTTTCTCCTGACAGAGAGGCCTTTGTTTCTCCTGACAGAGAGGCCTTTGTTTCTCCTGACAGAGAGGCCTTTGTGTCTCCTGACAGAGAGGCCTTTGTTTCACCTGACAGAGAGGCCTTTGTTTCTCTTGACAGAGGCCTTTGTTTCACCTGACAGAGAGGCCTTTGTTTCTCCTGACAGAGAGGCCTTTGTGTCTCCTGACAGAGAGGCCTTTGTTTCACCTGACAGAGAGGCCTTTGTTTCTCTTGACAGAGGCCTTTGTTTCACCTGACAGAGAGGCCTTTGTTTCTCCTGACAGAGAGGCCTTTGTTTCTCCTGACAGAGAGGCCTTTGTTTCTCCTGACAGAGAGGCCTTTGTTTCTCCTGACAGAGAGGCCTTTGTGTCTCCTGACAGAGAGGCCTTTGTTTCTCCTGACAGAGAGCCTTTGTTTGTCCTGACAGAGAGGTCTTTGTTTCTCCTGACAGAGAAGCCTTTGTTTTCTCTTGACAGAGAGGCCTTTGTTTCTCTTGACAGAGGCCTTTGTTTCTCCTGACAGAGAGGCCTTTGTTTCTCCTGACAGAGAGGTCTTTGTTTCTCCTGACAGAGAGGCCTTTGTTTCTCCTGACAGAGAGGCCTTTGTTTCTCCTGACAGAGAGGCCTTTGTTTCTCCTGACAGAGAGGCCTTTGTTTCTCCTGACAGAGAGGCCTTTGTTTCTCCTGACAGAGAGGCCTTTGTGTCTCCTGACAGAGAGGCCTTTGTTTCTCCTGACAGAGAGGCCTTTGTTTGTCCTGACAGAGAGGTCTTTGTTTCTCCTGACAGAGAGGCCTTTGTTTCTCTTGACAGAGAGGCCTTTGTTTCTCTTGACAGAGGCCTTTGTTTCTCCTGACAGAGAGGCCTTTGTTTCTCCTGACAGAGAGGCCTTTGTTTCTCCTGACAGAGAGGCCTTTGTTTCTCCTGACAGAGAGGCCTTTGTTTCTCCTGACAGAGAGGCCTTTGTGTCTCCTGACAGAGAGGCCTTTGTTTCACCTGACAGAGAGGCCTTTGTTTCTCTTGACAGAGGCCTTTGTTTCACCTGACAGAGAGGCCTTTGTTTCTCCTGACAGAGAGGCCTTTGTGTCTCCTGACAGAGAGGCCTTTGTTTCACCTGACAGAGAGGCCTTTGTTTCTCTTGACAGAGGCCTTTGTTTCACCTGACAGAGAGGCCTTTGTTTCTCCTGACAGAGAGGCCTTTGTTTCTCCTGACAGAGAGGCCTTTGTTTCTCCTGACAGAGAGGCCTTTGTTTCTCCTGACAGAGAGGCCTTTGTGTCTCCTGACAGAGAGGCCTTTGTTTCTCCTGACAGAGAGGCCTTTGTTTGTCCTGACAGAGAGGTCTTTGTTTCTCCTGACAGAGAGGCCTTTGTTTCTCTTGACAGAGAGGCCTTTGTTTCTCTTGACAGAGGCCTTTGTTTCTCCTGACAGAGAGGCCTTTGTTTCTCCTGACAGAGAGGCCTTTGTTTCTCCTGACAGAGAGGTCTTTGTTTCTCCTGACAGAGAGGCCTTTGTTTCTCTTGACAGAGAGGCCTTTGTTTCTCCTGACAGAGAGGCCTTTGTTTCTCCTGACAGAGAGGCCTTTGTTTCTCCTGACAGAGAGGCCTTTGTTTCTCCTGGACAGAGGCCTTTGTTTCTCCTGACAGAGAGGCCTTTGTTTCTCCTGACAGAGAGGCCTTTGTGTCTCCTGACAGAGAGGCCTTTGTTTCACCTGACAGAGAGGCCTTTGTTTCACCTGACAGAGAGGCCTTTGTTTCTCTTGACAGAGGCCTTTGTTTCTCCTGACAGAGAGGCCTTTGTTTCTCCTGACAGAGAGGTCTTTGTTTCTCCTGACAGAGAGGCCTTTGTTTCTCCTAACAGAGAGGCCTTTGTTTCTCCTGGCAGAGAGGCCTTTGTTTCTCCTGGCAGAGAGGCCTTTGTTTCTCCTGACAGAGAGGCCTTTGTTTCTCCTGACAGAGAGGCCTTTGTTTCTCCTGACAGAGCTCTGTCTTTGTGTCTCCTGGCAGAGAGGCCTTTGTTTCTCCTGACAGAGAGGCCGTTGTTTCTCTGACAGGCTCTGTCTTTGTTTCTCCTGACAGAGAGGCCTTTGTTTCTCCTGGCAGAGAGGTCTTTGTTGTCTCCTGGCAGAGAGGCCTTTGTGTCTCCTGGCAGAGAGGCCTTTGTGTCTCCTGACAGAGAGGCCTTTGTTTCTCCTGGCAGAGAGGTCTTTGTGTCTCCTGACAGAGAGGCCCTTTGTGTCTCCTGACAGAGCTCTGCCTTTGTTTCTCCTGACAGAGAGGCCTTTGTTTCTCCTGACAGAGCTCTGTCTTTGTGTCTCCTGGCAGAGAGGCCTCTTAGGCCTTGTGTCTCCTGACAGAGAGGCCTTTGTGTCTCCTGACAGAGGGCCTTTGTTTCTCCTGACAGAGAGGCCTTTGTTTCTCCTGACAGAGAGGCCTTTGTTTCTCCTGACAGAGGCCTTTGTTTCTCCTGACAGAGAGGCCTTTGTTTCTCCTGACAGAGAGGCCTTTGTTTCTCCTGACAGAGAGGCCTTTGGTCTCCTGACAGAGAGGCCTTTGTTTCTCCTGACAGAGAGGCCTTTGTTTCTCCTGACAGAGAGGCCTTTGTTTCTCCTGACAGAGAGGCCTTTGTTTCTCCTGACAGAGCTCTGTCTTTGTGTCTCCTGGCAGAGAGGCCTTTGTGTCTCCTGGCAGAGAGGCCTTTGTTTCTCCTGACAGAGAGTCTTTGTGTCTCCTGGCAGAGAGGCCTTTGTGTCTCCTGGCAGAGAGGCCTTTGTGTCTCCTGACAGAGAGGCCTTTGTTTCTCCTGACAGAGGCCTTTGTGTCTCTCCTGACAGAGAGGCCTTTGTTTCTCCTGACAGAGAGGCCTTTGTTTCTCCTGACAGAGAGGCCTTTGTTTCTCCTGACAGAGAGGCCTTTGTTTGTCCTGACAGAGAGGCCTTTGTTTCTCCCTGACAGAGAGGCCTTTGTTTCTCCTGACAGAGAGGCCTTTGTTTCTCCTGACAGAGAGGCCTTTGTTTCTCCTGACAGAGAGGCCTTTGTTTCTCCTGACAGAGAGACCTTTGTTTCTCCTGACAGAGAGCCTTTGTTTCTCCTGACAGAGAGGCCTTTGTGTCTCCTGACAGAGAGGTCTTTGTTTCTCCTGACAGAGAGGCCTTTGTGTCTCCTGACAGAGAGGTCTTTGTTTCTCCTGACAGAGAGGCCTTTGTTTCTCCTGACAGAGAGGCCTTTGTTTCTCCTGACAGAGAGGCCTTTGTTTCTCCTGACAGAGAGGCCTTTGTTTCTCCTGACAGAGAGGCCTTTGTTTCACCTGACAGAGAGGCCTTTGTTTCTCCTGACAGAGAGGCCTTTGTTTCTCCTGACAGAGAGGCCTTTGTGTCTCCTGACAGAGAGGCCTTTGTTTCTCTTGACAGAGGCCTTTGTTTCTCCTGACAGAGAGGCCTTTGTTTCTCCTGGACAGAGAGGCCTTTGTTTCTCCTGACAGAGAGGCCTTTGTTTCTCCTGACAGAGAGGCCTTTGTGTCTCCTGACAGAGAGGCCTTTGTTTCTCTTGACAGAGGCCTTTGTTTCTCCTGACAGAGAGGCCTTTGTTTCTCCTGACAGAGAGGCCTTTGTGTCTCCTGGACAGAGAGGCCTTTGTTTCACCTGACAGAGAGGCCTTTGTTTCTCCTGACAGAGAGGCCTTTGTTTCTCCTGACAGAGAGGCCTTTGTGTCTCCTGACAGAGAGGCCTTTGTTTCTCTTGACAGAGGCCTTTGTTTCTCCTGACAGAGAGGCCTTTGTTTCTCCTGACAGAGAGCCTTTGTGTCTCCTGACAGAGAGGCCTTTGTTTCACCTGACGAGAGGTCTTTGTTTCTCTTGACAGAGAGGCCTTTGTGTCTCCTGACAGGAGGTCTTTGTTTCTCCTGACAGAGAGGCCTTTGTTTGTCCTGACAGAGAGGCCTTTGTGTCTCCTGACAGAGAGGCCTTTGTTTCTCCTGACAGAGAGGCCTTTGTTTCTCCTGACAGAGAGGCCTTTGTGTCTCCTGACAGAGAGGCCTTTGTTTCTCCTGACAGAGAGGCCTTTGTTTCTCCTGACAGAGAGGCCTTTGTTTCTCTTGACAGAGGCCTTTGTTTCACCTGACAGAGAGGTCTTTGTTTCTCCTGACAGAGAGGCCTTTGTTTGTCCTGACAGAGGCCTTTGTGTCTCCTGACAGAGAGGCCTTTGTTTCTCCTGACAGAGAGGCCTTTGTTTCTCCTGACAGAGAGGCCTTTGTGTCTCCTGACAGAGAGGCCTTTGTTTCTCTTGACAGAGGCCTTTGTTTCTCCTGACAGAGAGGCCTTTGTTTCTCCTGACAGAGAGGCCTTTGTGTCTCCTGACAGAGAGGCCTTTGTTTCACCTGACAGAGAGGTCTTTGTTTCTCTTGACAGAGGCCTTTGTTTCACCTGACAGAGAGGCCTTTGTTTCTCCTGACAGAGAGGCCTTTGTTTCTCCTGACAGAGAGGCCTTTGTTTCTCCTGACAGAGAGGCCTTTGTTTCTCTTGACAGAGGCCTTTGTTTCACCTGACAGAGAGGCCTTTGTTTGTCCTGACAGAGAGGCCTTTGTTTCTCCTGACAGAGAGGCCTTTGTTTGTCCTGACAGAGAGGCCTTTGTTTCTCCTGACAGAGAGGCCTTTGTTTCTCTTGACAGAGGCCTTTGTTTCACCCTGACAGAGAGGTCTTTGTTTCTCCTGACAGAGAGGCCTTTGTTTGTCCTGACAGAGAGGCCTTTGTGTCTCCTGACAGAGAGGCCTTTGTTTCTCCTGACAGAGAGGCCTTTGTTTCTCCTGACAGAGAGGTCTTTGTTTCTCTTGACAGAGAGGCCTTTGTTTCTCCTGACAGAGAGGCCTTTGTTTCTCTTGACAGAGGCCTTTGTTTCACCTGACAGAGAGGTCTTTGTTTCTCCTGACAGAGAGGCCTTTGTTTGTCCTGACAGAGAGGCCTTTGTTTCTCCTGACAGAGAGGCCTTTTGTTTCTCCTGACAGAGAGGCCTTTGTGTCTCCTGACAGAGAGGCCTTTGTTTCTCCTGACAGAGAGGCCTTTGTTTGTCCTGACAGAGAGGTCTTTGTTTCTCCTGACAGAGAGGCCTTTGTGTCTCCTGACAGAGAGGCCTTTGTGTCTCCTGACAGAGAGGCCTTTGTTTCTCTTGACAGAGGCCTTTGTTTCTCCTGACAGAGAGGCCTTTGTTTCTCCTGACAGAGAGGCCTTTGTGTCTCCTGGCAGAGAGGCCTTTGTGTCTCCTGACAGAGAGGCCTTTGTTTCACCTGACAGAGAGGTCTTTGTTTCTCTTGACAGAGGCCTTTGTTTCTCCTGACAGAGAGGCCTTTGTTTCTCCTGACAGAGAGGTCTTTGTTTCTCCTGACAGAGAGGCCTTTGTTTCTCTTGACAGAGGCCTTTGTTTCTCCTGACAGAGAGGCCTTTGTTTCTCCTGACAGAGAGGCCTTTGTGTCTCCTGACAGAGAGGCCTTTGTTTCACCTGACAGAGAGGCCTTTGTTTCACCTGACAGAGAGGTCTTTGTTTCTCCTGACAGAGAGGTCTTTGTTTCTCCTGACAGAGAGGCCTTTGTTTCTCCTAACAGAGAGGTCTTTGTTTCTCCTGACAGAGAGGCCTTTGTTTCTCCTAACAGAGAGGTCTTTGTTTCTCTTGACAGAGGCCTTTGTTTCTCCTGACAGAGAGGCCTTTGTTTCTCCTGACAGAGAGGTCTTTGTTTCTCCTGACAGAGAGGCCTTTGTTTCTCCTAACAGAGAGGCCTTTGTTTCTCCTGGCAGAGAGGCCTTTGTTTCTCCTGGCAGAGAGGCCTTTGTTTCTCCTGACAGAGAGGCCTTTGTTTCTCCTGACAGAGAGGCCTTTGTTTCTCCTGACAGAGCTCTGTCTTTGTGTCTCCTGGCAGAGAGGCCTTTGTTTCTCCTGACAGAGAGGCCGTTGTTTCTCCTGACAGAGCTCTGTCTTTGTTTCTCCTGACAGAGAGGCCTTTGTTTCTCCTGGCAGAGGGTCTTTGTGTCTCCTGGCAGAGAGGCCTTTGTGTCTCCTGGCAGAGAGGCCTTTGTGTCTCCTGACAGAGAGGCCTTTGTTTCTCCTGGCAGAGAGGTCTTTGTGTCTCCTGACAGAGAGGCCTTTGTGTCTCCTGACAGAGCTCTGCCTTTGTTTCTCCTGACAGAGAGGCCTTTGTTTCTCCTGACAGAGCTCTGTCTTTGTGTCTCCTGGCAGAGAGGCCTTTGTGTCTCCTGACAGAGAGGCCTTTGTGTCTCCTGACAGAGAGGCCTTTGTGTCTCCTGACAGAGAGGCCTTTGTTTCTCCTGACAGAGAGGCCTTTGTTTCTCCTGACAGAGAGGCCTTTGTTTCTCCTGACAGAGAGGCCTTTGTTTCTCCTGACAGAGAGGCCTTTGTTTCTCCTGACAGAGAGGCCTTTGTTTCTCCTGACAGAGAGGCCTTTGTGTCTCCTGACAGAGGGCCTTTGTTTCTCCTGACAGAGAGGCCTTTGTTTCTCCTGACAGAGAGGCCTTTGTTTCTCCTGACAGAGCTCTGTCTTTGTGTCTCCTGGCAGAGAGGCCTTTGTGTCTCCTGGCAGAGAGGCCTTTGTTTCTCCTGACAGAGAGGTCTTTGTGTCTCCTGGCAGAGAGGCCTTTGTGTCTCCTGGCAGAGAGGCCTTTGTGTCTCCTGACAGAGAGGCCTTTGTTTCTCCTGACAGAGAGGCCTTTGTGTCTCCTGACAGAGAGGCCTTTGTTTCTCCTGACAGAGAGGCCTTTGTGTCTCCTGACAGAGAGGCCTTTGTGTCTCCTGACAGAGAGGCCTTTGTGTCTCCTGACAGAGAGGCCTTTGTGTCTCCTGACAGAGAGACCTTTGTTTCTCCTGACAGAGAGGCCTTTGTTTCTCCTAACAGAGGGCCTTTGTTTCTCCTAACAGAGAGGCCTTTGTTTCTCTAACAGAGAGGCCTTTGTTTCTCCTAACAGAGAGGCCTTTGTTTCTCCTGACAGAGGCCTTTGTGTCTCCTGACAGAGAGGCCTTTGTTTCTCCTGACAGAGAGGTCTTTGTGTCTCCTGACAGAGAGGCCTTTGTTTCTCCTGACAGAGAGACCTTTGTTTCTCCTGACAGAGAGGCCTTTGTTTCTCCTAACAGAGAGGCCTTTGTTTCTCCTGACAGAGAGGCCTTTGTTTCTCCTGACAGAGAGGTCTTTGTGTCTCCTGGCAGAGAGGCCTTTGTGTCTCCTGGACAGAGAGGCCTTTGTGTCTCCTGACAGAGAGGCCTTTGTTTCTCCTGGCAGAGAGGTCTTTGTGTCTCCTGGCAGAGAGGCCTTTGTGTCTCCTGGCAGAGAGGCCTTTGTTTCTCCTGGCAGAGAGGCCTTTGTTTCTCCTGGCAGAGAGGCCTTTGTTTCTCCTGACAGAGAGGCCTTTGTTTCTCCTGACAGAGAGGCCTTTGTTTCTCCTGACAGAGCTCTGTCTTTGTGTCTCCTGGCAGAGAGGCCTTTGTTTCTCCTGACAGAGAGGCCTTTGTTTCTCCTGACAGAGCTCTGTCTTTGTTTCTCCTGACAGAGAGGCCTTTGTTTCTCCTGGCAGAGAGGTCTTTGTGTCTCCCTGGCAGAGAGGCCTTTGTGTCTCCTGGCAGAGAGGCCTTTGTGTCTCCTGACAGAGAGGCCTTTGTTTCTCCTGGCAGAGAGGTCTTTGTGTCTCCTGACAGAGAGGCCTTTGTGTCTCCTGACAGAGCTCTGCCTTTGTTTCTCCTGACAGAGAGGCCTTTGTTTCTCCTGACAGAGAGGCCTTTGTTTCTCCTGACAGAGAGGCCTTTGTTTCTCCTGACAGAGAGGCCTTTGTTTCTCCTGACAGAGAGGCCTTTGTTTCTCCTGACAGAGAGGCCTTTGTTTCTCCTGACAGAGAGGCCTTTGTTTCTC
>NW_026282537.1:0-2521 GCF_023373465.1 Oncorhynchus keta | reverse complement strand
AGCACCATATTCCCTATAGACCAGGTCAAATGGCACCATATTCCCTATAGACCAGGTCAAATGGCACCATATTCCCTATAGACCAGGTCAAATGGCACCATATTCCCTATAGACCAGGTCAAATGGCACCATATTCCCTATAGACCAGGTCAAATGACACCATATTCCCTATAGACCAGGTCAAATGGCACCATATTCCCTATAGACCAGGTCAAATGGCACCATATTCCCTATAGACCAGGTCAAATGGCACCATATTCCTATAGACCAGGTCAAATGGCACCATATTCCCTATAGACCAGGTCAAATAGCACCATATTCCCTATAGACCAGGTCAAATAGCACCATATTCCCTATAGACCAGGTCAAATAGCACCATATTCCCTATAGACCAGGTCAAATGGCACCATATTCCCTATAGACCAGGTCAAATGGCACCATATTCCCTATAGACCAGGTCAAATGGCACCATATTCCCTATAGACCAGGTCAAATGGCACCATATTCCCTATAAACCAGGTCAAATGGCACCATATTCCCTATAGAACAGGTCAAATAGCACCATATTCCCTATAAACCAGGTCAAATGGCACCATATTCCTATAGACCAGGTCAAATAGCACCATATTCCCTATAGACCAGGTCAAATGGCACCCTATTCCCTAGACCAGGTCAAATGGCACCCTATTCCCTAGACCAGGTCAAATGGCAACATATTCCTAGACCAGGTCAAATGGCACCATTTTCCCTATAGACCAGGTCAAATGGCACCATATTCCTAGACCAGGTCAAATGGCACCCTATTCCCTATAGACCAGGTCAAATGGCACCCTATTCCCTATAGACCAGGTCAAATGGCACCATATTCCCTATAGACCAGGTCAAATGGCACCATATTCCTAAACCAGGTCAAATAGCACCATATTCCCTATAGACCAGGTCAAATAGCACCATATTCCCTATAGACCAGGTCAAATAGCACCACATTCCCTATAGACCAGGTCAAATAGCACCATATTCCCTATAGACCAGGTCAAATAGCACCATATTCCCTATAGACCAGGTCAAATGGCACCATATTCCCTATAGACCAGGTCAAATAGCACCATATTCCCTATAGACCAGGTCAAATCGCACCACATTCCCTATAGACCAGGTCAAATAGCACCATATTCCCTATAGACCAGGTCAAATAGCACCATATTCCCTATAGACCAGGTCAAATGGCACCATATTCCCTATAGAACAGGTCAAATAGCACCATATTCCCTATAGACCAGGTCAAATGGCACCATATTCCCTAGACCAGGTCAAATGGCACCATATTCCCTATAGACCAGGTCAAATGGCACCATATTCCCTATAGACCAGGTCAAATGGCACCATATTCCCTATAGACCAGGTCAAATGGCACCATATTCCCTATAGACAAGGTCAAATGGCACCATATTCCCTATAGACAAGGTCAAATGGCACCATATTCCCTATAGACAAGGTCAAATGGCACCATATTCCCTATAGACAAGGTCAAATGGCACCATATTCCCTATAGACAAGGTCAAATGGCACCATATTCCCTATAGACCAGGTCAAATGGCACCATATTCCCTATAGACCAGGTCAAATGACACCATATTCCCTATAGACCAGGTCAAATGACACCATATTCCCTATAGACCAGGTCAAATGGCACCATATTCCCTATAGACCAGGTCAAATCGCACCATATTCCCTAGACCAGGTCAAATGGCACCATATTCCCTATAGACCAGGTCAAATGGCACCATATTCCCTATAGACCAGGTCAAATAGCACCATATTCCCTATAGACCAGGTCAAATGGCACCATATTCCCTATAGACCAGGTCAAATAGCACCATATTCCCTATAGACCAGGTCAAATGGCACCATATTCCCTATAGACCAGGTCAAATGGCACCATATTCCCTATAGACCAGGTCAAATGGCACCATATTCCCTATAGACCAGGTCAAATGGCACCATATTCCCTATAGACCAGGTCAAATAGCACCATATTCCCTATAAACCAGGTCAAATGGCACCCTATTCCCTATAGACCAGGTCAAATAGCACCATATTCCCTATAGACCAGGTCAAATGGCACCCTATTCCCTAGACCAGGTCAAATGGCACCCTATTCCCTAGACCAGGTCAAATGGCACCATATTCCTAGACCAGGTCAAATGGCACCATATTCCCTATAGACCAGGTCAAATGGCACCATATTCCCTATAGACCAGGTCAAATAGCACCATATTCCCTATAGACCAGGTCAAATGGCACCATATTCCCTATAGACCAGGTCAAATAGCACCATATTCCCTATAGACCAGGTCAAATGGCACCATATTCCCTATAGACCAGGTCAAATGGCACCATATTCCCTATAGACCAGGTCAAATGGCACAATATTCCCTATAGACCAGGTCAAATGGCACCATATTCCCTATAGACCAGGTCAAATGGCACCATATTCCCTATAAACCAGGTCAAATGGCAC
>NW_026282536.1:0-3583 GCF_023373465.1 Oncorhynchus keta | reverse complement strand
CAGTAGATCTAGCTGGTCTGTCATAATATAATAGAGACAGTAGATCTAGCTGGTCTGTCATAATATAATAGAGACAGTAGATCTAGCTGGTCTGTCATAATATAATAGAGACAGTAGATCTAGCTGGTCTGTCATAATATAATAGAGACAGTAGATCTAGCTGGTCTGTCATAATATAATAGAGACAGTAGATCTAGCTGGTCTGTCATAATATAATAGAGACAGTAGATCTAGCTGGTCTGTCATAATATAATAGAGACAGTAGATCTAGCTGGTCTGTCATAATATAATAGAGACAGTAGATCTAGCTGGTCTGTCATAATATAATAGAGACAGTAGATCTAGCTGGTCTGTCATAATATAATAGAGACAGTAGATCTAGCTGGTCTGTCATAATGTAATAGAGACATTCGATCTAGCTGGTCTGTCATAATGTAATAGACAGTAGATCTATCTGGTCTGTCATAATATACTAGACAGTAGATCTAGCTGGTCTGTCATAATATAATAGAGACAGTAGATCTAGCAGGTGTGATATAATATAATAGTGACAGTAGATCTAGCCGGTCTGTCATAATATAATAGAGACAATAGATCTAGCTGGTCTGTCAAAATATAATAGAGACAGTAGATCTAGCTGGTCTGTCATAATGTAATAGAGACATTCGATCTAGCTGGTCTGTCATAATACAATAGAGACAGTAGATATAGCTTGTCTGTCATAATATAATAGACACAGTAGATCTAGCTGGTCTGTCAACATATAATAGACACAGTAGATCTACCTGGTCTGTCAAAATATAATAGAGACAGTAGATCTAGCTGGTCTGTCATAATGTAATAGACAGTAGATCTAGCTGATCTGTCATAATATAATAGAGACAGTAGATCTAGCTGGTCTGTCATAATATAATAGAGACAGTAGATCTAGCTGGTCTGTCATAATATAATAGAGACAGTAGATATAGCTTGTCTGTCATAATATAATAGAGACAGTAGATCTAGCTTGTCTGTGATAATATAATAGAGACAGTAGATCTAGCTGGTCTGTCATAATATAATAGACAGTAGATCTAGCTGGTCTGTCATAATATACTAGACACGAGTAGATCTAGCTGGTCTGTCATAATATAATAGAGATAGTAGATCTAGATGGTCTCATAATATAATAGAGACAGTAGATCTAGCTGGTCTGTCATAATATAATAGAGACAGTAGATCTACCTGGTCTGTCAAAATATAATAGAGGACAGTAGATCTAGCTGGTCTGTCATAATATAATAGAGAAGTAGATATAGCTGGTCTGTCATTTTATAATGGAGACAGTAGATCTAGCTGGTCATTCATAATATAATAGAGACAGTAGATCTAGTTGGTCTGTCATATATAAGACATAGAGACAGTAGATCTAGCTGGTTTGTCATAATATAATAGAGACATAGAGACAGTAGATCTAGCTGGTCTGTCATAATATAATAATAGAGACAGTAGATCTGGCTGGTGTCATAATATAATAGAGACAGTTGATCTGCCTGGTCTGTCATAATATAATAGAGACAGTAGATCTAGCTGGTCTGTCATAATATAATAGACGGTAGTCTGGCATAGAGACAGTAGATCTGGCTGGTCTGTCATAATATAATAGAGACAGTAGATCTACCTGGTCTGTCATTTATAATAGAGACAGTAGATCTAGCTGGTCTGTCATAATATAATAGAGACTGTAGATCTGGTGTTCTGTCATAATATAATAGAGACAGTATATCTACCTGGTCTGTCATAATATAATAGAGACAGTAGATCTAGCTGGTCTGTCATAATGTAATAGAGACAGTAGATCTAGCTGGTCTGTCATAATATAATAGAGACAGTAGATCTAGCTGGTCTGTCATAAAAAAAAAATAATAGAAGCCATTTGAGCGATCTAGACAGTAGAGTCATGTGTGCATACATTCTGTCATAATAGACAATAGAGACAGTAGATAGAGAAGTTATCTGTCATAATATAATAGAGACAGTATATCTAGTTGGTCTGTCATAATATAATAGAGACAGTAGATCTAGCTGGTCTGTCTTAATATGTGGAGACAGTAGATCTAGCTGGTCTGTCATAATATAATAGAGACAGTAGATCTAGCTGGTCTGTCATAATATAACAGAGACAGTAGATCTAGCTGGTCTGTCATAATACAATAGAGACATTCGATCTAGCTGGTCTGTCATAATATAATAGAGACAGTATATCTACCTGGTCTGTCATTTATAATAGAGACAGTAGATCTATCTGGTCTTTCAAAATATAATAGAGACAGTAGATCTAGCTGGTCTGTCATAATATAATAGAGACAGTATATCTAGTTGGTCTGTCATAATATAATAGAGACATAGAGACAGTAGATCTAGCTGGTTTGTCATAATATAATAGAGACACTAGATCTAGCTGGTCTGTCATAATATAATAGAGACAGTAGATCTAGCTGGTCAGTCATAATACAATAGAGACAGTAGATGTAGCTGGTCTGTCATAATATACTAGAGACAGTAGATCTAGCTGGTCTGTCATAATATAATAGAGACAGTATATCTACCTGGTCTGTCATTTATAATAGAGACAGTAGATCTAGCTGGTCTGTCATAATATAATAGAGACAGTAGATATGGCTGGTGTGTCATAATAGATACAGTAGATATAATCTGTCATAATATAATAATAATATAATCTAGCTGGTCTGTCATAATATAATAATAGACAGTATATCTAGCTGGTCTTCATAATATAATAGAGACAGTATATTCTAGCTGTTCTGTCATAATATAATAGAGTTACAGTATATCTACCTGGTCTGTCATTGAGCTACAGTAGATCTAGCTGGTCTGTCATAATATAATAGAGACAGTATATCTAGCTGGTCTGTCATAATATAGAGACATAGAGACAGTACATTTACCTGGTCTGTCATTTATAATAGAGAGATCTAGCTGGTCTGTCATAATATAATAGAGACAGTAGATCTAGCTGGTCTGTCATAATATAATAGACACAGTAGATCTAGCTGGTCTGTCAGCAGTATATCTACCTGGTCTGTCATAATATAATAGAGACAGTATATCTACCTGGTCTGTCATTTTATAATAGAGACAGTAGATCTAGCTGGTCTGTCATAATATAATAGGTCTGTCATGGTTTTATATAATAGAGACAGTAAGATCTAGCTGGTCTGTCATAATATAATAGAGACACAGTAGATCTAGCTGGTCGGTCATAATATAATAGAGATAGTAGATCTAGCTGGTCTGTCATAATATAATAGAGACAGTAGATCAAGCTGGTCTGTCATAATACAATATACAGTAGATCTAGCTGGTCTGTCATAATATACTAGGCACAGTAGATCTAGCTGATCTGTATATCCTAATAGAGACAGTAGATCACAAGCTGGTCTGTCTTAATATAATAGAGACAGTAGATCTGGCTGGTTCTGTCATAATATAATAAGTAGATCTAGCTGGTCTGTCATATAATAGAGACAGTAGATCTAGCTGGTCTGTCATATTGTAATATACAGTAGATCTAGCTGGTCTG
>NW_026282535.1:0-22364 GCF_023373465.1 Oncorhynchus keta | reverse complement strand
TGTCTCTATTATAATTATGACAGACCAGCTAGATCTACTGTCTCTATTATATTATGACAGACCAGCTATATCTACTGTCTCTATTATATTTTGACAGACCAGCTAGATCTACTGTCTCTATTATATTATGACAGACCAGCTAGATCTACTGTCTCTATTATAATATGACAGACCAGCTAGATCTACTGTCTCTATTATATTATGACAGACCAGCTAGATCTACTGTCTCTATTATATTATGACAGACCAGCTAGATCTACTGTCTCTATTATAATATGACAGACCAGATATATCTACAGTCTCTATTATATTATGACAGACCAGCTACATCTACTGTCTCTATTATATTTTGACAGACCAGCTAGATCTACTGTCTCTATTATATTTTGACAGAGCAGCTAGATCTACGGTCTCTATTATATTATGACAGACCAGCAAGATCTACAGTCTCTATTATAATATGACAGACCAGCGAGATCTACTGTCTCTATTATATTGTGACAGAACAGCTAGATCTACTGTCTCTATTATATTATGACAGACCAGCTAGATCTACTGTCTCGATTATAGCATGACTGACCAGCTAGATCTACTGTTTCTATTATATTATGACAGACCAGCTAATTCTACTGTCTCTATTATAATATGACAGACCAGCTAGATCTATTGTCTCTATTATCATATGACAGACCAGCTAGATCTACTGTCTCTATTATATTATGACACACCAGCTCGATCTACTGCCTCTATTATAATTTGACAGACCAGCTAGAGCGACTGTCTCTATTATATTATGACAGACCAGCTAGATCTACTGTCTCTATTATATTATGACAGACCAGCGAGATCTATTGTCTCTATTATATTTTGACAGACCAGCTAGATCTACAGTCTCTATTATATTATGACAGACCAGCTAAATCTACTGTCTCTATTATATTATGACAGACCAGCTAGATCTACTGTCTCTATTATATTGTGACAGATCAGCTTGATCTACTATAATATGACAGACCAGGTAGAACTTCTGTATCTATTATATTATGACACACCAGCTAGATCTACTCTCTCTATTATATTTTGACAGACCAGCTAGATCTACTGTCTCTATTATAATATGACAGACCAGCTAGATCTATTGTCTCTACTATATATTATGACAGACCAGCTAGATCTACTGTCTCTATTATATTATGACAGACCAGCTAAATCTACTGTCTCTATTATATTATGACAGACCAGCTAGATCTACTGTCTCTATTATATTATGACACACCAGCTAGATCTACTGTCTCAATTATAATTTGACAGACCAGCTAGATCTACTGTCTCTATTATATTATGACAGACCAGCTATATCTACTCTCTTTATTATATTATGACAGACCAGCTAGATCTACTGTCTCTATTATATTGTGACAGACCAGCTATATCTACTGTCTCTATTATATTATGACAGACCAGCTAGATCTACTGTCTCTATTATATTTTGACAGACCAGCTAGATCTACTGTCTCTATTATATTATGACAGACCAGCTAGATCTACTGTCTCTATTATATTATGACAGACCAGCTAGATCTACTGTCTCTATTATATTATGACAGACCAAATAGATCTACTGTCTATATTATGTTATGACAGATCAGCTATATCTACTATAATATGACAGATCAGGTAGATCTACTATCTCTATTATATTATGACAGACCAGCTAGATCTACTGTCTCTATTATATTATGACAGACCAGCTAGATCTACTGTCTCTATTATATTTTGACAGACCAGCTAGATCTACTGTCTCTATTATATTATGACAGACCAGCTAGATCTACTGTCTCTATTATATTATGAAGGACCTGCTATATCTACAGTCTCTATTATATTATGACAGACCAGCTACATCTACTGTCTCTATTATATTATGACAGACCAGCTAGATCTACTGTCTCTATTATATTGTGACAGACCAGCTAGAGCTACTGTATATATTATATTATGACAGATCAGCTGGATCTACTATAATATGACAGACCAGGTAGATCTTCTGTCTCTATTATATTATGACACACCAGCTAGATCTACTGTCTCTATTATATTTTGACAGACCAGCTAGATCTACTGTCTCTATTATATTATGACAGACCAGCTAGATCTACTGTCTCTATTATATTATGACAGACCAGCTAGATCTACTGTCTCTATTATATTATGACAGACCAGCTAGATCTACTGTCTCTATTATATTATGACAGACCAGCTAGATCTACTGTCTCTATTATATTATGACAGACCAGCTAGATCTACTGTCTCTATTATATTATGACAGACCAGCTAGATCTACTGTCTCTATTATATTATGACAGACCAGCTAGATCTACTGTCTCTATTATATTATGACAGACCAGCTAGATCTACTGTCTCTATTATATTTTGACAGACCAGCTAGATCTACTGTCTCTATTATATTATGACAGACCAGCTAGATCTACTGTCTCTATTATAATATGACAGACCAGCTAGATCTACTGTCTCTATTATATTATGACAGACCAGCTAAATCTACTGTCTCTATTATATTATGACAGACCAGCTAGATCTACTGTCTCTATTATATTGTGACAGACCAGCTAGAGCTACTGTATATATTATATTATGACAGATCAGCTGGATCTACTATAATATGACAGACCAGGTAGATCTTCTGTCTCTATTATATTATGACACACCAGCTAGATCTACTGTCTCAATTATAATTTGACAGACCAGCTAGATCTACTGTCTCTATTATATTATGACAGACCAGCTATATCTACTGTCTCTATTATATTATGACAGACCAGCTAGATCTACTGTCTCTATTATATTATGACAGACCAGCTAGATCTACTGTCTCTATTATATTATGACAGACCAGCTAGATCTACTATAATATGACAGACCAGCTAGATCTACTGTCTCTATTATATTATGACAGACCAGCTAGATCTACTGTCTCTATTATAATATGACAGACCAGCTATATCTACTGTCTCTATTATATTATGACAGACCAGCTAGATCTACTGTCTCTATTATATTATGACAGACCAGCTAGATCTACTGTCTCTATTATATTATGACAGACCAGCTAGATCTACTGTCTCTATTATATTATGACAGACCAGCTAGATCTACTGTCTCTATTATATTATGACAGACCAGCTAGATCTACTGTCTCTATTATATTATGACAGACCAGCTAGATCTACTGTCTCTATTATATTATGACAGACCAGCTAGATCTACTGTCTCTATTATATTATGACAGACCAGCTAGATCTACTGTCTCTATTATATACAGACCAGCTAGATCTACTGTCTCTATTATATTTTGACAGACCAGCTAGATCTACTGTCTCTATTATATTATGACAGACCAGCTAGATCTACTGTCTCTATTATATTATGACAGACCAGCTAGATCTACTGTCTCTATTATATTATGACAGACCAGCTAGATCTACTGTCTCTATTATATTTTGACAGACCAGCTAGATCTACTGTCTCTATTATATTATGACAGACCAGCTAGATCTACTGTCTCTATTATATTATGACAGACCAGCTAGATCTACTGTCTCTATTATATTATGACAGACCAGCTAGATCTACTGTCTCTATTATTATATTATGACAGACCAGCTAGATCTACTGTCTCTATTATATTATGACAGACCAGCTAGATCTACTGTCTCTATTATATTATGACAGACCAGCTAGATCTACTGTCTCTATTATATTATGACAGACCAGCTAGATCTACTGTCTCTATTATATGACAGACCAGAAAGACCAGCTAGATCTACTGTCTCTATTATATTATGACAGACCAGCTACATCTACTGTCTCTATTATATTATGACAGACCAGCTAGATCTACTGTCTCTATTATATTGTGACAGACCAGCTAGAGCTACTGTATATATTATATTATGACAGATCAGCTGGATCTACTATAATATGACAGACCAGGTAGATCTTCTGTCTCTATTATATTATGACACACCAGCTAGATCTACTGTCTCAATTATAATTTGACAGACCAGCTAGATCTACTGTCTCTATTATATTATGAAAGACCAGCTATATCTACTCTCTTTATTATATTATGACTCTTTATTATATTATGACAGACCAGCTAGATCTACTGTCTCTATTATATTATGACAGACCAGCTAGATCTACTGTCTCTATTATATTTTGACAGACCAGCTAGATCTATATTATATATGACAGACCAGCTAGATCTACTGTCTCTATTATATTATGACAGACCAGCTAGATCTACTGTCTCTATTATATTATGACAGACCAGCTAGATCTACTGTCTCTATTATATTATGACAGACCAGCTAGATCTACTGTCTCTATTATATTATGACAGACCAGCTAGATCTACTGTCTCTATTATATTATGACAGACCAGCTAGATCTACTGTCTCTATTATATTATGACAGACCAGCTAGATCTACTGTCTCTATTATATTATGACAGACCAGCTAGATCTACTGTCTCTATTATATTATGACAGACCAGCTAGATCTACTGTCTCTATTATATTATGACAGACCAGCTAGATCTACTGTCTCTATTATATTATGACAGACCAGCTAGATCTACTGTCTCTATTATATTATGACAGACCAGCTAGATCTACTGTCTCTATTATATTATGACAGACCAGCTAGATCTACTGTCTCTATTATATTATGACAGACCAGCTAGATCTACTGTCTCTATTATATTTTGACAGACCAGCTAGATCTACTGTCTCTATTATATTATGACAGACCAGCTAGATCTACTGTCTCTATTATATTATGACAGACCAGCTAGATCTACTGTCTCTATTATATTATGACAGACCAGCTAGATCTACTGTCTCTATTATATTATGACAGACCAGCTAGATCTACTGTCTCTATTATATTATGACAGACCAGCTAGATCTACTGTCTCTATTATATTATGACAGACCAGCTAGATCTACTGTCTCTATTATATTATGACAGACCAGCTAGATCTACTGTCTCTATTATATTATGACAGACCAGCTAGATCTACTGTCTCTATTATATTATGACAGACCAGCTAGATCTACTGTCTCTATTATATTATGACAGACCAGCTAGATCTACTGTCTCTATTATAATTTTGACTGTCTCTATCTATATATATGACAGACCAGCTAGATCTACTGTCTCTATTATATTATGACAGACCAGCTAGATCTACTGTCTCTATTATATTATGACAGACCAGCTAGATCTACTGTCTCTATTATATTATGACAGACCAGCTAGATCTACTGTCTCTATTATATTATGACAGACCAGCTAGATCTACTGTCTCTATTATATTGTGACAGACCAGCTAGAGCTACTGTATATATTATATTATGACAGATCAGCTGGATCTACTATAATATGACAGACCAGCTAGATCTACTGTCTCTATTATATTATGACAGACCAGCTAGATCTACTGTCTCTATTATATTTGACAGACCAGCTAGATCTACTGTCTCTATTATATTATGACAGACCAGCTATATCTACTGTCTCTATTATATTATGACAGACCAGCTAGATCTACTGTCTCTATTATATTATGACAGACCAGCTAGATCTACTGTCTCTATTATATTATGACAGACCAGCTAGATCTACTGTCTCTATTATATTATGACAGACCAGCTAGATCTACTGTCTCTATTATATTATGACAGACCAGCTAGATCTACTGTCTCTATTATATTATGACAGACCAGCTAGATCTACTGTCTCTATTATATTATGACAGACCAGCTAGACCAGCTCTATCTACTGTCAGCTATTATATTATGACAGACCAGCTAGATCTACTGTCTATATTATGTTATGACAGACCAGCTAGATCTACTATAATATGACAGACCAGCTAGATCTACTGTCTCTATTATATTATGACAGACCAGCTAGATCTACTGTCTCTATTATATTTGACAGACCAGCTAGATCTACTGTCTCTATTATATTATGACAGACCAGCTAATTCTACTGTCTCTATTATATATGACAGACCAGCTAGATCTACTGTCTCTATTATATTTGACAGACCAGCTAGATCTACTGTCTCTATTATATTATGACAGACCAGCTAGATCTACTGTCTCTATTATATTATGACAGACCAGCTAGATCTACTGTCTCTATTATAACATGACAGACCAGCTAGATCTACTGTCTCTATTATATTATGACAGACCAGCTAGATCTACTGTCTCTATTATATTTGACAGACCAGCTAGATCTACTGTCTCTATTATATTTTGACAGACCAGCTAGATCTACTGTCTCTATTATATTATGACAGACCAGCTAGATCTACTGTCTCTATTATATTGACAGACCAGCTAGATCTACTGTCTCTATTATATTATGACAGACCAGCTAGATCTACTGTCTCTATTATATTATGACAGACCAGCTAGATCTACTGTCTCTATTATATATGACAGACCAGCTAGATCTACTGTCTCTATTATATTCTCTGACAGACCAGCTAGATCTACTGTCTCTATTATATTATGACAGACCAGCTAGATCTACTGTCTCTATTATATTATGACAGACCAGCTAGATCTACTGTCTCTATTATATTATGACAGACCAGCTAGATCTACTGTCTCTATTATAAAATGACAGACCAGCTAGATCTACTGTCTCTATTATATTATGACAGACCAGCTAATCTACTGTCTCTATTATATTATGACAGACCAGCTAGATCTACTGTCTCTATTATATTATGACAGACCAGCTAGATCTACTGTCTCTATTATATTATGACAGACCAGCTAGATCTACTGATCTACTATAATATGACAGACCAGCTAGATCTACTGTCTCTATTATATTATGACAGACCAGCTAGATCTACTGTCTCAATTATAATTTGACAGACCAGCTAGATCTACTGTCTCTATTATATTATGACAGACCAGCTAGATCTACTGTCTCTATTATATTATGACAGACCAGCTAGATCTACTGTCTCTATTATATTATGACAGACCAGCTAGATCTACTGTCTCTATTATATTATGACAGACCAGCTAGATCTCCTGTCTCTATTATATTTTGACAGACCAGCTAGATCTACTGTCTCTATTATATTATGACAGACCAGCTAGATATACAGTCTCTATTATATTATGACAGACCAGCTACGTCTACTGTCTCTATTATATTATGACAGACCAGCTGGATCTACTGTCTCTATTATATTATGACAGACCAGCTAGATCTACTGTCTCTATTATATTATGACAGACCAGATAGATATACAGTCTCTATTATATTATGACAGACCAGCTACATGTACTGTCTCTATTATGTTATGACAGACCAGCTGGATCTACTGTCTCTATTATATTATGACAGACCAACTAGATCTACTGTCTATATTATGTTAAGACAGATCAGCTTGATCTACTATAATATGACAGACCAGCTAGATCTACTGTCTCTATTATATTATGACAGACCAGCTAGATCTACTGTCTCTATTATAGCATGACTGACCAGCTAGATCTACTGTTTCTATTATATTATGACAGACCAGCTAATTCTACTGTCTCTATTATAATATGACAGACCAGCTTGATCTACTGTCTCTATTATAATATGACAGACCAGCTAGATCTACTGTCTCTATTATATTATGAAAGACCAGCTAGATCTACTGTCTCTATTATATTATGACAGACCAGCTAGATCTACTGTCTCTATTATATTATGACAGACCAGCTAGATCTACTGTCTCTATTATAATATGACAGACCAGCGAGATCTACTGTCTCTATTATATTGTGACAGACCAGCTAGATCTACTGTCTCTATTATATTATGACAGACCAGCTAGATCTACTGTCTCTATTATATTATGACAGACCAGCTAGATCTACTGTCTCGATTATAGCATGACTGACCAGCTAGATCTACTGTTTCTATTATATTATGACAGACCAGCTAATTCTACTGTCTCTATTATAATATGACAGACCAGCTAGATCTACTGTCTCTATTATCATATGACAGACCAGCTAGATCTACTGTCTCTATTATATTATGACAGACCAGCTAGATCTACTGTCTCTATTATAATATGACAGACCAGCTAGATCTACTGTCTCTATAATATATGAAAGACCAGCTAGATCTACTGTCTCTATTATATTATGACAGACCAGCTAGATCTACTGTCTCTATTATAGCATGACAGACCAGCTAGATCTACTGTTTCTATTATATTATGACAGACCAGCTAATTCTACTGTCTCTATTATAATATGACAGACCAGCTAGATCTATTGTCTCTATTATCATATGACAGACCAGCTAGATCTACTGTCTCTATTATATTATGACAGACCAGCTCGATCTACTATAATATGACAGACCAGCTAGATCTAATGTCTCTATTATATTATGACAGACCATCTAGATATACTGTCTCTATTATAATATGACAGACCAGCTAGAACTATTGTCTCTATTATAATATGACAGATCAGCTATATCTACTGTCTCTATTATAGCATGACTGACCAGCTAGATGTATTGTCTCTATTATATTTTGACAGACCAGCTAGATCTACTGTCTCTATTATATTATGACAGACCAGATAGATCGACTGTCTCTATTATATTTTGACAGACCAGCTTGATCTACTGTCTCTATTATATTATGACAGACCAGCTAGATATACAGTCTCTATTATATTATGACAGACCAGCTACGTGTACTGTCTCTATTGTGTTATGACAGACCAGCTGGATCTACTGTCTCTATTATATTATGACAGACCGACTAGATCTACTGTCTCTATTATATTATGACAGACCAGATAGATATACAGTCTCTATTATATTATGACAGACCAGCTACATGTACTGTCTCTATTATGTTATGACAGACCAGCTGGATCTACTGTCTCTATTATATTATGACAGACCAACTAGATCTACTGTCTATATTATGTTAAGACAGATCAGCTTGATCTACTATAATATGACAGACCAGCTAGATCTACTGTCTTTATTATATTATGACCCACCAGCTAGATCTACTGTCTCTATTATAGCATGACTGACCAGCTAGATCTACTGTTTCTATTATATTATGACAGACCAGCTAATTCTACTGTCTCTATTATAATATGACAGACCAGCTTGATCTACTGCCTCTATTATAATTTGACAGACCAGCTAGATCTACTGTCTCTATTATATTATGAAAGACCAGCTAGATCTACTGTCTCTATTACATTATGACAGACCAGCTGGATCTACTGTCTCTATTATAACATGACAGACCAGATATATCTACAGTCTCTATTATATTATGACAGACCAGCTACATCTACTGTCTCTATTATATTTTGACAGACCAGCTAGATCTACTGTCTCTATTATATTTTGACAGACCAGCTAGATCTACGGTCTCTATTATATTATGACAGACCAGCTAGATCTACTGTCTCGATTATAGCATGACTGACCAGCTAGATCTACTGTTTCTATTATATTATGACAGACCAGCTAATTCTACTGTCTCTATTATAATATGACAGACCAGCTAGATCTATTGTCTCTATTATCATATGACAGACCAGCTAGATCTACTCTCTCTATTATATTTTGACAGACCAGCTAGATCTACTGTCTCTATTATAACATGACAGACCAGCGAGATCTACTGTCTCTATAATAATATGAAAGACCAGCTAGATCTACTGTCTCTATTACATTATGACAGACCAGCTAGATCTACTGTCTCGATTATAGCATGACTGACCAGCTAGATCTACTGTTTCTATTATATTATGACAGACCAGCTAATTCTACTGTCTCTATTATAATATGACAGACCAGCTAGATCTATTGTCTCTATTATCATATGACAGACCAGCTAGATCTACTGTCTCTATTATATTATGACACACCAGCCCGATCTACTATAATATGACAGACCAGCTAGATCTAATGTCTCTATTATATTATGACAGACCATCTAGATATACTGTCTCTATTATAATATGACAGACCAGCTAGAACTATTGTCTCTATTATAATATGACAGATCAGCTATATCTACTGTCTCTATTATAGCATGACTGACCAGCTAGATGTATTGTCTCTATTATATTTTGACAGACCAGCTAGATCTACTGTCTCTATTATATTATGACAGACCAGATAGATCGACTGTCTCTATTATATTATGACAGACCAGCTAGATCTACTGTCTCTATTATATTATGACAGACCAGCTAGATCTACTGTCTCTATTATATCATGACAGACCAACTAGATCTACTGTCTATATTATGTTATGACAGACCAGCTAGATCTACTATAATATGACAGACCAGGTAGATCTACTGTCTCTATTATAGTGTGACAGAAAAGCTAGATCTACTGTTTCTATTATATTATGAAGGACCAACTATATCTACTGTCTCTATTATGACACACCAGCTAGATCTTCTGTCTCTATTATATTATGACAGACCAGCTAGATCTACTATAATATGACAGACCAGTTATATCTACTGTCTCTATTATATTATGACAGACCAGCTGGATCGACTGTCTCTATTACATTATGACAGACCAGCAAAATCTACTGTCTCTATTATATTATGACAGACCAGCTAGATCTACTACAATATGACAGACCAGCTCGAGCTACTGTCTCTGTTAAATTATGACACACCAGCTAGATCTACTGTCTCTATTATATTATGACAGACCAGCTAGATCTACTGTCTCTATTATATTATGACAGACCAGCTAGATCTACTGTCTCTATTATTATATGACAGACCAGCTAGATCTACTGTCTCTATTGTATTATGACAGACCAGCTAGATCTACAGTCTCTATTATTATATGACAGACCAGCTAGATCTACTGTCTCTATTATATTATGACAGACCAGCTAGATCTACTACAATATGACAGACCAGTTATATCTACTGTCTCTATTATATTATGACAGACCAGCTAGATCTACTGTCTCTATTATATTATGACAGACCAGCAAGATCTACTGTCTCTATTATTATATGACAGACCAGCTAGATCTACTGTCTCTATTATATTATGACAGACCAGCTAGATCTACTACAATATGACAGACCAGTTATATCTACTGTCTCTATTATATTATGACAGACCAGCTAGATCTACTGTCTCTATTATATTATGACAGACCAGCAAGATCTACTGTCTCTATTATATTATGACAGACCAGCTAGATCTACTGTCTCTATTATATTATGACAGACCAGCTAGATCTACTGTCTCTATTATATTATGACAGACCAGCAAGATCTACTGTCTCTATTATATTATGACAGACCAGCTAGATCTACTGTCTTTATTATATTTTGACAGATCAGCTAGATCTAATGTCTCTAATATATTTCGACAGACCAGCTAGATCTACTGTCTATATTATATTATGACAGACCAGCGATCTACTGTCTCTATTATATTATGACAGACCAGCAAGATCTAATGTCTCTAATATATTTTGACAGACCAGCTAGATCTACTGTCTGTATTATATTATGACAGACCAGCTAGATCTACTGTCTCTATTATTATATGACAGACCAGCTAGATCTACTGTCTCTATTGTATTATGACAGACCAGCTAGATCTACAGTCTCTATTATTATATGACAGACCAGCTAGATCTACTGTCTCTATTATATTATGACAGACCAGCTAGATCTACTGTCTCTATTATATTATGACAGACCAGCAAGATCTACTGTCTCTATTATTATATGACAGACCAGCTAGATCTACTGTCTCTATTATATTATGACAGACCAGCTAGATCTACTACAATATGACAGACCAGTTATATCTACTGTCTCTATTATATTATGACAGACCAGCTAGATCTACTGTCTCTATTATATTATGACAGACCAGCAAGATCTACTGTCTCTATTATATTATGACAGACCAGCTAGATCTACTGTCTCTATTATATTATGACAGACCAGCTAGATCTACTGTCTCTATTATATTATGACAGACCAGCAAGATCTACTGTCTCTATTATATTATGACAGACCAGCTAGATCTACTGTCTTTATTATATTTTGACAGATCAAATCAAATCAAATCAAATTTATTTATATAGCCCTTCGTACATCAGCTGATATCTCAAAGTGCTGTACAGAAACCCAGCCTAAAACCCCAAACAGCAAACAATGCAGGTGTAAAAGCACGGTGGCTAGGAAAAACTCCCTAGAAAGGCCAAAACCTAGGAAGAAACCTAGAGAGGAACCGGGCTATGTGGGGTGGCCAGTCCTCTTCTGGCTGTGCCGGGTAGAGATTATAACAGAACATGACCAAGATGTTCAAATGTTCATAAATGACCAGCATGGTCTATAATAATAAGGCAGAACAGTTGAAACTGGAGCAGCAGCACAGTCAGGTGGACTGGGGACAGCAAGGAGCCTTCATGTCAGGTAGTCCTGGGGCACGGTCCTAGGGCTCAGGTCAGTTGAAACTGGAGCAGGAGCATGGCCAGGTGGACTGGGGACAGCAAGGAGTCCTCATGTCAGGTAGTCCTGGGACATGGTCCTAGGGCTCAGGTCCTCCGAGAGAGAGAAAGAAAGAGAGAAGGAGAGAATTAGAGAACGCACACTTAGATTCACACAGGACACCGAATAGGACAGGAGAAGTACTCCAGATATAACAAACTGACCCTAGCCCCCGACACATAAACTACTGCAGCATAAATACTGGAGGCTGAGACAGGAGGGGTCAGGAGACACTGTGGCCCCATCCGAGGACACCCCGAACAGGGCCAAACAGGAAGGATATAACCCCACCCACTTTGCCAAAGCACATCCCCCACACCACTAGAGGGATATCTTCAACCACCAACTTACCATCCTGAGACAAGGCCGAGTATAGCCCACAAAGATCTCCAGCCCACGGGGGACAACCCAAGGGGGGCAACCCAGACAGGCCGACCACAACAGTGAATCAACCCACCCAGGTGACGCACCCCCCCAGGGACGGCACGAGAGAGCCCCAGCAAGCCAGTGACTCAGCCCCGTAACAGGGTTAGAGGCAGAGAATCCCAGTGGAAAGAGGGGAACCGGCCAGGCAGAGACAGCAAGGGCGGTTCGTTGCTCCAGAGCCTTTCCGTTCACCTTCCCACTCCTGGGCCAGACTACACTCAATCATATGACCCACTGAAGAGATGAGTCTTCAGTAAAGACTTAAAGGTTGAGACCGAGTTTGCGTCTCTGACATGGGTAGGCAGACCGTTCCATAAAAATGGAGCTCTATAGGAGAAAGCCCTGCCTCCAGCTGTTTGCTTAGAAATTCTAGGGACAATTAGAGGCCTGTCGTCTTGTGACCGTAGCGTACGTGTAGGTATGTACGGCAGGACCAAATCAGAGAGGTAGGTAGGAGCAAGCCCATGTAATGCTTTGTAGGTTAGCAGTAAAACCTTGAAATCAGCCCTTGCTTTGACAGGAAGCCAGTGTAGAGGCTAGCACTGGAGTAATATGATCAAATTTTTTGGTTCTAGTCAGGATTCTAGCAGCCGTATTTAGCACTAACTGAAGTTTATTTAGTGCTTTATCCGGGTAGCCGGAAAATAGAGCATTGCAGTAGTCTAACCTAGAAGTGACAAAAGCATGGATTAATTTTTCTGCATCATTTTTGGACAGAAAGTTTCTGATTTTTGCAATGTTACGTAGATGGAAAAAAGCTGTCCTCGAAATGGTCTTGATATGTTCTTCAAAAGAGAGATCAGGGTCCAGAGTAACGCCGAGGTCCTTCACAGTTTTATTTGAGACGACTGTACAACCATTAAGATTAATTGTCAGATTCAACAGAAGATCTCTTAGTTTCTTGGGACCTAGAACAAGCATCTCTGTTTTGTCCGAGTTTAATAGTAGAAAGTTTGCAGCCATCCACTTCCTTATGTCTGAAACACATGCTTCTAGCGAGGGCAATTTTGGGGCTTCACCATGTTTCATTGAAATGTACAGCTGTGTGTCATCCGCATAGCAGTGAAAGTTTACATTATGTTTTCGAATAACATCCCCAAGAGGTAAAATATATAGTGAAAACAATAGTGGTCCTAAAACAGAACCTTGAGGAACACCGAAATGTACAGTTGATTTGTCAGAGGACAAACCATTCACAGAGACAAACTGATATCTTTCCGACAGATAAGATCTAAACCAGGCCAGAACTTGTCCGTGTAGACCAATTTGGGTTTCCAATCTCTCCAAAAGAATGTGGTGATCGATGGTATCAAAAGCAGCACTAAGGTCTAGGAGCACGAGGACAGATGCAGAGCCTCGGTCCGATGCCATTAAAATGTCATTTACCACCTTCACAAGTGCCGTCTCAGTGCTATGATGGGGTCTAAAACCAGACTGAAGCATTTCGTATACATTGTTTGTCTTCAGGAAGGCAGTGAGTTGCTGCGCAACAGCCTTCTCTAAAATCTTTGAGAGGAATGGAAGATTCGATATAGGCCGATAGTTTTTATATTTTCTGGGTCAAGGTTTGGCTTTTTCAAGAGAGGCTTTATTACTGCCACTTTTAGTGAGTTTGGTACACATCCAGTGGATAGAGAGCCGTTTATTATGTTCAACATAGGAGGGCCAAGCACAGGAAGCAGCTCTTTCAGTAGTTTAGTTGGAATAGGGTCCAGTATACAGCTTGAAGGTTTAGAGGCCATGATTATTTTCATCATTGTGTCAAGAGATATAGTACTAAAACACTTGAGCGTCTCTCTTGATCCTAGGTCCTGGCAGAGTTGTGCAGACTCAGGACAACTGAGGTTTGGAGGAATACGCAGGTTTAAAGAGGAGTCCGTAATTTGCTTTCTAATAATCATAATCTTTTCCTCAAAGAAGTTCATGAATTTATCACTGCTAAAGTGAAAGTCATCCTCTTTGGGGAATGCTGCTTTTAGTTAGCTTTGCCACAGTATCAAAAAGGAATTTCGGATTGTTCTTATTTTCCTCAATTAAGTTAGAAAATAGGACGATCGAGCAGCAGTAAGGGCTCTTCGGTACTGCACGGTACCGTCCTTCCAAGCTAGTCGGAAGACTTCCAGTTTGGTGTGGCGCCATTTCCGTTCCAATTTTCTGAAGCTTGCTTCAGAGCTCGGGTATTTTCTGTGTACCAGGGAGCTAGTTTCTTATGAGACATTTTTTTAGTTTTTTGGGGTGCAACTGCATCTAGGGTATTGCGCAAGGTTAAATTGAGATCCTCAGTTAGGTGGTTAACGGATTTTTGTCCTCTGGCGTCCTTGGGTAGGCAGAGGGAGTCTGGAAGGGCATCAAGGAATCTTTGTGTTGTCTGAATTTATAGCACGACTTTTGATGTTCCTTGGTTGGGGTCTGAGCAGATTATTTGTTGCAATTGCAAACGTAATAAAATGGTGGTCCGATAGTCCAGGATTATGAGGAAAAACATTAAGATCCACAACATTTATTCCATGGGACAAAACTAGGTCCAGCGTATAACTGTGACAGTGTGTTGTGGCTTCCTTTCGTCTTTACCATAGCCACTGCCCAAGCCTGAAGCGGGGTTGTTTGGTACGCATACAGTCCACACTCAAGGTTTCCAAACGGCCAAACATTCCATGACATCCAGGGATATGGTGCAACAAAAATGTTTATTCTTCTTATATCTAACAAATAAATGATTCTCCAATCAACTTAAAGCACAAAATACTTGATATGGAAAATACATATTATGACATGTCTGTATGGTCAAAAAACTATACCGCTCCCGCATCGAGCAAGGACTCCCTCTCCCGAAGGCCCAACTTCCTGCCTTTATCCTAACACACTTACCACAATACAATGAATAGGCAAGAGGGGGGGCCAAAAACTAAGTTACACTAACAACAAATGAATATATCTCAATCAGGTAAATATAAATCATAAAGGTACGTACCTAATATTTCATCATTTACATTAATATTTAATACATTTACACAAATATACATGGAGCTCCATATGTTCGGTCTATTATACAAATATGTCCAAATCGGCTCTAACATACCGGCCCTAATTGTTGACTGCACTGAATGCACAACAATTACTTTAAATTCAAACGTAGAGCCAATACACAAAACATTCTATACCAGAGCACTATTGCAGTTCATAGCTATATACAAATATACAAGGTACCATATAGGAAAAGTCCATAGATCTCAGTCTGAGTTGAAGTGTAAAGGTGTTCAACTTCGAAAAATGTCAAGAGTTTGACGTCCAAAAATGTATGACATCAAAGAATGTAAGAGTACGACATCAACGAATCAGAGGTGCACGTGATTCTAAGATGGAGCACTGTGTGTGTGTCACTCCGTCGCCTCAAGGAGCAGACAGAGTTTATTGATAGGTCTCTGTAAGATATTGGTCTTAGTCTTAACCATGACGCTCCGGACAAGACCTTTGGCCCCTGGCAAAGCCTCCACCACACGCCCCATTAGCCAAGAGTTCCTTGGGGCGGTGTCATCGACGATGACCACGAGGTCACCAGGACTGAAGTTTCTCTTAGTTTTGTTCCACTTGTTCCGCTCCTGCATAAGTGGAAGATACTCCCTGATCCATCTCTTCCAGAAGAGGTCAGTGATATATTGTACTTGCTTCCATCTCCTTCGTGAGTATAGGTCGCTTCTCTGGAATAGTCCTGGTGGCAGGACTGGCTTAGCTTTCAGATGAAGCAGATGGTTCGGAGTCAGGGGTTCTAGATCATTAGGGTCATTTGTTACAGTAGTGATTGGTCTGTCATTCATAATCGCCTCAACTTCACACAAGGCTGTCTGCAAAGCCTCATCATCCAGTACTTGCTCTTTAAGGACTGAATAGAGGATCTTTTTCACCAGTCGGATCAACCTCTCCCCATACCCCCATGGTGGGCTCCAGAGGAGGGTTGAATGACCATGTCACTCCTTCCTTCAGTAATTCTTTTTGAATCTTGTTGTGATCCAGCTCTTTCATAGCTTCTCCTAGCTCTCTGTGTGTTCCAACAAAGTTGGTGCCATTGTCTGTTCTGATACTTGTTACTGGGCCCCTTCGACAGATGAACCTGCGCAGGGCATTGATGCAGGAATCAGTATCCAGATAACTAGCAACTTCTAGATGGACAGCTCGACTCACAAGGCAAGTAAAGATCACACCATAACGCTTCACATGAACGCGCCTCGCTTCACCTCTATAGGGCCGAAGTAATCTATGCCCACATGGGTGAAAGGCGGCAAATCAGGTGACACCCGATCTTGTGGAAGGTCGGCCATCTTCTGTTCTCCAGCTCTAGCTTGCATCCGCCTGCAAAAGACACAGCTCTTAAGGATCTTCCTTGCTAAAGAGTTGGCACAGGGTATCCAATATCGCTGGCGAAGTCTAGAAAGCATGTGACCTCTCCCAGAGTGGCCAACCTGCTCATGGATGTGGAGTAAGATCAGTCTAGAGATGTAGGAGTCTTTGGGCAGGATCATAGGATTCTTTAGTTCCGTAGGCATAGCAGCTTTGCTTAACCTTCCTCCTACTCTCAGAATGCCATTGTCAACAATTGGATCAAGCTTACAGATTGAGCCACTTCTCTTGGCACATTGTTTTCCTTTCACAACTAGTGCAATTTCTTGTTTAAAGTGCTGCCGTTGTTCAAATCGAATGATGACCTTTTCTGCTTCATCTAGGTCATCCACAGACAGACTTTCTTTTCCAAACGTCAGTTTGAACTTGTCAATTTGTTCCTTCAGTGAGTTTGTCGGACTCTGATCTGATCTTGGATCAGTTTGAGAGATAATTTTCCTTTTCTGGCTTAACTGTAGAAGACGTTTCTTCAGTTTCAGCATCCAGGCAACTGCTTTCTTCAAGCTGTTCCATGTTGAATAGTACTCAATCAGTTTGCTGGTTGGACTCTTTTCTTCCACACTTGTATGGTTTACGATTACGTCTTTTCTTACCTCTGGATCATCCGGAGGGATGGAGCCAAGCTCCTCTGGGACTTTCGGCCATTGAGTTTCTGGTTTCTCCAGGAATTCTGGTCCTTTATGCCATCTCTTTGAGTTCAGGAACATTTCAACGTATAATCCTCTTGAGGCATCATCGGCTGGGTTGTGTTTTGAGTTCAAATACCTCCACTGTTTTGCTTTCGATAGGTCACGGATCATAGCAACCCTATTAGCCACAAAGGTATGGAATCTCTTGGTATCATTGCGGATGTATTTTAGCACAGACTGGCTGTCCGTCCAAAAAGTTGACTCCTCAAGTTCAATCTGGAGCTCAACTTTAACATCCTGTCCACTCGCACTGCCAATGTTGCTGCAGCAAGTTCCAGTCTGGGGATTGTCATCTGCTTGAGTGGAGTCACCCTTGATTTCCCAGTATGAATGCAATGTGAACCTTTTCCATACCGTTTGTGAACCTAAGGTAACTTGCCGTGCCATAACCTTGTTCACTTGCATCACCGAAGTGATGCAGCTGTGCCGTCTTGACTTGACCAAAGTTCTCAGGCATCATACACCTGTCTATCTGGAATCTGGAGAGCTGGTCCAGCTCTGAGAGCCATCTCTGCCATGAAATAGAGTGTTCTTCAGGGATGACTTCGTCCCATCCACACTTTAGCTTGCAGAGCACTTGAAGAATTTGCTTTGCCTTTAATACAAATGGGGCGAGGAAACCTAATGGATCATAAATAGAGCTGACAGTTGAGAGAATACCTCTTCTTGTAAGGGGTCTGTTCTTGACAGTGACTCGGAAGGTAAATGCATCACTTTCAATGTTCCATCGGTTCCAAGTGCTCTTTCAACAGGCAGCTTTTCTCTGTCCAGGTCCAGTTCTTTTATCTGCTTGGCTTTGTGTTCATCAGGGATAGAAGCCAGCACAGTGCGGCTGTTGCTGACCCACTTGGTCAATTTGAACCCACCCTGAGAGCACACATCCCTGAGGTTTTTCGTGAGAGCTATGGCTTGTTCTTCTGTGGCCACTGACTTGAGGCAGTCATCAACATAGAAGTTGGACTTGACTGTTTGAATTACCGCTTCATCGTACCTCTCACAGTTGTCTTCTGCAGTCTTTCGCAGTGCAAAGTTTGCACAACTTGGAGAGGATATAGCACCGAAAAGATGTACAGTCATTCTGTACTCCTCCAATCTTTTGTTAGTATCACCATCCGGCCACCATAGGAATCGCAGGAAGTCTAAGTAATCTTCATGGACACGTACTTGATGGAACATTCCTTCGATGTCTGCCATCATGGCAATGTGCTCTTGCCTAAATCTTAGCAAGACTCCTATAAGCGTGTTTGCCAGGTCAGGGCCTTGAAGGAGTTCACTGTTAAGAGATGTACCTTTATAGGATGATGAACAGTCAAACACTACTCGTATCGTTCCTTTGCGCTTATGGTGAACGCCATGGTGTGGTATGTACCATACCTTGCCTTTCTCTCCGAGGAGCTGTTCTTGTGGTACCTTCTCGGCGTAACCTTTTGTTATCATCTCTTCCATGAAGCCTTTGTACTCTGCAGCGTAACCTTTGTCCTTCTTGAACTTCCTGATAATATTTAGAGCCCGCTGCTTTGCCATGTCACGATTGTTTGGCAGGACAACATCCTTTTTGCGAAAGGGCAACGGTAAGTAGTAGTGATGGTCTTTGAGGGTTATGGAACTTGATACGATCTCCATAAACCTATGATCCTCAGCTGACATCTCACTTTTCTCTTCATACCCTCTCTCAGGGAAGTCATGGTTGTACTGATTTACAAGAAGAACCCCCAGGTCGGCAATTGAGATACGATTGGCCATCACCGTAGTGTGCCCAGATTCTTCTGCCATGGTACAATTGTTAAGAGGACCGTTCATCACCCATCCAAAGAGGGTTTTCACTGCATACGGTCCGTTGCCTTGACTATTTATGATTTTCCAGGGTTCCATTGCCTTTGGAGCATTTACGCCAATCAGGAGTTCGATGTCGGCGTCAATTTCCTTCAACTGAACTTCTTTCAGGTATGGCCACCTTTTGAGATCTTTCTGAGTGGGAATGTTCTCTCTTGTCACTGGGATCTTATTTTGGGTGTAGACCTTTGGTAATGCAAGAAATGTGTCACCTTCCACATTGCCAATCTCTAATCCAGATATCTCAAAGCTCTTGGTAGGACTCTCCTGCCCCATTGTGCGTAGCAGAATTTCAGTCTCACTGCCTTTAGCTTGCAACTGCCTCATGAGTCTCTCCGTACAAAATGTTGCTGAGCTACCAGAATCGAGAAATGCATAGGTTAACGTAGACTTGCTTCCATTTGCCATCTTTACTTGAACTGGCACAATCGCAAGTGCACAATCTGTACCGGCCCCGGTATCTTCACCAGCTTCCAGTGAAACAAGAGCACTGCTGACAGTCTCCTCCGCTTTACTGCTACACCCCTCGTATCTGCCTTCAGAGATCTAAATCTCTCTCTTCCTTCAATGTGCAGGATAGTGGGGTGCTTTCTTTGACATTTCTGACAGGTCATCCTTCTTTTACATTCTTTGCTTAAGTGTCCTCTCATCAAACAGCCAAAACAAAGGCCTTTTGATCTCAGAAACTCAACCTTGGCTTCGTGTGGCTGTGCCTTCACCTGTTGGCAGTCGACCAGGAAATGCTCACCAGCGCAAAATACACATGAGCTACTGGGAGCATCAGAAGGGTAGGTGCCTGGTTTCTTGACTTTGAATGTTTGTTCTTTTAGATGTTTTTCCGAGTCACAATCTGCCAGTACATCTACTGCAGTGGCAAAGCTGCTTCCCCTACTCTTGGACTTGAACTGCTGTTTAAAGTCAGCTTCTGTTTTGGTTTTAAAACCTTTTGTTGGTCAGGGGATCTTGGATATCTCCGTACAACGGATCCTGCAGTATTTTTGCCTGTTTTTCCATGAACGTCACAAGGTCACTGAACTGGGCCCTCAGGTGGCTTCTCTCTAAAATATCACATGCCGTAGACCTCCATTTTTCCCTTAGTTTGTAGGGAAGTTTTGACATGATCAACTTTATGTTGGAGGGAAGATTAAGCTCTTCCATGTTCTGTAGGTCTTGCATAGCGTTACAGCATCCTCTAAGATAGAGTGCATAGCCACCCAGTCCCTTTCCATCATCCGGTTTGATGTTTATCCAGTTCCAAGCTTTTTCCATGTAAGCAGTGGTGACTTTGATTTCATTGCCAAAGTGTTCCTTTAACAACCTCTTAGCCTCTGCATAGCCTCTTCTGGCTTCCATATGCAGACAACTACGGACTAGATCCTTGGGCTGACCAGAGGTGTACTGTTCCAGGTAATAGAGCCTATCCTGGTGGCTGCTTGTCTTATCTTCTATTCCATGCTCAAATGCACGCATAAATGGCCTAAAGTTTAGAGGATCACCGTCAAACATAGGTATCTCCCTAACAGGGAGTGTGGCCTGTTTGTGCTGTAGTACAAGGAGGTCAGCAATTTCATTCTGCCTTTGCATGACAGTAGTGAGGTTATCATGGCTGGTATTATGGCTGATACCCGCAGTGTTGATTCTGTGTTGATTGCTAGACCTTGATGTTGGCTGCTGAAGGGTGTGGTTTATGACTGTTTTCTGAATAGGTTTTGATGGCTTTGTGGTCGGTTGTTGTAAAACTCTTTGTAGTGGGGTCTTTGGAACTGCACCTAATGCAGCAAATGCAACAGGTGATGGTTCAGGTTCCTTATAGACCTCGGGTTCCTGGTTCTCAAAATAAGAGTTCATTCCATCTTCTTGGCTTAGAAAATGGGCTGCCACAGAATGGGATTGAGAAGTTGACTCAACACTCTCCAGAACCTTCAGTTTGGCATTATATGCTGCTATGTCCGTTTCCAGTGCCATTTTTTCCATCCTAACATTCAGTTGAGCTTTCTGTTGTTCCAGTTGAGCTTTCTGTTGTTCCAGTTGAGCTTTCTCCAGTTCCAATGCATGCTTGTCCTGTAATGATGCTTGCGACTAGTAGAGCTGCTCGTTCTGCCTCAGCTTTTAGGCGTGCAGAGGACACTGAGGAAGCAGTTTAGAAGACTTCGTTTTACTTGGATGTTTTTGACACATTGGAAATGCTGTCATTATGTTCAATGAGCGTTTGTGGCTCGATTTCAGCTTTTTTCCATATTTCCACCTCTTTTCAGGAAATGTTCATAAGTTCTCATTCTTGGTTGATAATAGTTCATGCTCTCCTGTTCGTGTTCCTCCTCTGTGACCAGCTCTAGCACAGAATTATGAGCATTCTTAAAGTCAT